>NC_053394.1:268253028-268553028 GCF_905171765.1 Bufo bufo | reverse complement strand
AGTAACTAGAACTTGCGGTTCGCGAACATTTGATCGCGTTCGCGAACCGTCCCGGCAGATGTCCCCTCAATCAGTATTTTGTGGAAGCAGGTGTATCGCAGCCCTTAATCAGTATTTGGTGGAAGAAGGTATATAGCAATAGCACCCCTCAATCAGTATTTTGTAGAAAAAGGTATATGGCACCCCTCAATCAGTATATCACACCCATTGCAATTAGTTACTCCAATAGCATTTGTCCCTCTATCAGCTGCGGTATCGCAGCAGAACCGCACACAACTGTTGTACAATACAAATGCACTATAATATAATTTATATGTTAGAAAGTATATTATAAGTATATCACACCCCTCTATATCACACCTATCGATAGCACACCTATATCAGTCCTTAAAAGGACTTTTGTGGCCCTATTAGCTAGCGTTTGGTGTCCCTAACTGTCCCTGCTCCAAAATGCAACCTCTCCCTACACTGGCAAAACACATAATGTAAAATGGCTGCCAGTTCAAGTTCTGTTATAGGGTTGGGGGTGTGTTCATGTGCTGAAATGTCTTAATTGGCTGTCCTGTGCCACCTGATGGATGTGTCATGGGTCAAAGTTCGGCACTATGCAAAAAAATATGGCACGTGCAAATATCGCCATGTGTTTGCATGTTCGGTGAATCGCGAACAAGCAAAGTTCGTCGCAAAACGACCGTCGGGCGAACCGCAAGGCCACCTCTATCCCTTACTGCTCCTCTTCTTCATATAAAATTTTATATGTGTTTGAAAGTATGTCACACGTACAGTAGCGTAGGATTTGTAAGCGCAAAAAAAATGAAACAAGGTATTTGGGATGTGGAAACGTCACACAGGAGAAATACCGCAGATAATGTCGCTGTCCGCAGCAGACACCGTCTACGGAAAAAGTACACTGGATGTCACAGATATTTTTTAGTTGTGCACATGTTACACAGGATATTTAGCGCAGATAATGTCGCTATCTGCAGCTGCCTAACTATTGCTGATGTCAGCAGCGGCTAATATAAAATTACAGGGAATGTCACTGATATTTTGGATGTGGAAACGTTACACAGGAGATGTATACCAGGTAATGTCACTGTCCGCAGCGGACACCGTCTACGGAAAAAGTACACTGGATGTCGCAGATATTTTTTAGTTGTGCACACGTTACACAGGAGATGTAGCGCAGATAATGTCGCTGTGTGCAGCGGCCTAACTATTGCTGATGTACATAAAATTACAGGGAAAGTTACAGGTATTTTGGATGTGGAAAAGTTACACAGGAGATGTACCCCAGATAATGTCACTGATGTCAGCAGTGGCTAATATAAAATTACAGGGATTGTCACAGGTATTTTGGACGTGGAAACATTACACAGGAGAAATACCGCAGATAATGTCGCTGATGTCACCAGCGGCTAATATAAAATTACAGGGAATGTCACTGATATTTTGGATGTGGAAACGTTACACAGGAGATATACCCCAGGTAATGTCATTGTCCGCAGCAGACACCGTCTACGGAAAAATTACACTGGATGTCACAGATATTTTTTGGATGTGCACACGTTACACAGGAGATGTAGCGCAGATAATGTCGCTGTCTGCAGCAGCCTAACTATTGCTGATGTCAGCAGCGGCTAATATAAAATTACAGGGAATGTCACAGGTATTTTGGATGTGGAAAAGTTACACAGGAGAAATACCGCAGATAATGTCGCTGATGTCAGCAGCGGCTAATATAAAATTACAGGGAATGTCACTGATATTTTGGATGTGGAAACGTTACACAGTTGATGTACCCCAGGTAATGTCACTGTCATCAGCGGACACCGTCTACGGAAAAATTACACTGGATTTTACTGATATTTTTGGGATGTGCACACGTTACACAGGAGATGTAGCGCAGATAATGTCGCTGTCTACAGCGGCCTAACTATTGCTGATGTATATAAAATTACAGGGAAAGTCACAGGTATTTTGGATGTGGAAAAGTTACACAGGAGATGTCCCCCAGATAATGTCACTGATGTCAGCAGTGGCTAATATAAAATTACAGGGAATGTCACAGGTATTTTGGACATGGAAACATTACACAGGAGAAATACCGCAGATAATGTCGCTGATGTCAGCAGCGGCTAATATAAAATTACAGGGAAAGTCACAGGTATTTTGGATGTGGAAAAGTTACACAGGAGATGTACCCCAGATAATGTCGCTGATGTCAGCAGTGGCTAATATAAAATTACAGGGAATGTCACAGGTATTTTGGATGTGGAAACGTTACACAGGAGATGTAGCGCAGATAATGTCACCAGCGGCTAATATAAAATTACAGGGAATGTCACTGATATTTTGGATGTGGAAAAGTTACACAGGAGATATACCCCAGGTAATGTCATTGTCCGCAGCAGACACCGTCTACTGAAAAAGTACACTGGATGTTACAGATATTTTTGGGATGCGCACACGTTACACAGGAGATGTAGCGCAGATAAGGTTGCTGTCTGCAGCGGCCTAACTATTGCTGATGTCAGCAGCGGCTAATATGAAATTACAGGGAATGTTACAGGTATTTTAATTGTGGAAAGGTTACACAGGAGAAATACCGCAGATAATGTCGCTGATATCAGCAGCGGCTAATATAAAATTACAGGGAATGTCACATGTATTTTGGATGTGGAAACATTACATAGGAGATGTACCCCAGGTAATGTCACTGTCCACAGCGGACACCGTCTACGAAAAAAGTACACTGGATGTCACAGATATATTTGGGATGCGCACACGTTACACAGGAGATGTAGCGCAGATAATGTCGCTGTCTGCAGCGGCCTAACTATTGCACACTATTTAGCGCAAGATGCACTAAAAAAGGACTTTTGGGTCTGTAAAGTTTTAGCAATTTAGTGCAGGTTGCACTACAAATATATATTGCTGCTGCCACACACAACAATAGTCCTTAAAAGTACTTTTAGGTCTGTAAAGTTTTAGCAATTAAGCACATGTTACGCTAAAAATATATATTGTTGCTGCCACACACAACAATAGACCTTAAAAGGACTTTTGGGTCTCTGACAAGTTTTTCTAATGAAAAAAAGAAAGTTTCAATCCCTACACTATCTTTCCCTTTTTTAGCACAGCTCTCCCTAACTAACACTGAGCCGAACACGTGTCATCGGGTGCTATATAGCACCTGATGACGCGCTCCGGCCAGCCAATCACTGTAATGCCAGTAACCAACATGGCTACGGCATTACAGTGAAGGGCAGTACTTACCTGCAACAAAAGTACGGGGAGGAAACTCGAGCATTGCGCTCAAGCACATGCAGTATTTGGCTGAATATCGCCATGTGCCGAACATGGAGATGCTCGAGCCGAACTGGTGTTCAGCCGAGCATGCTCGATCAACACTATTGGGTACCTTCCAGCCACAATGGAAGAGTCGATTGTTATACTAATTCTAAAGAAGGATAAACCGGAGACGGATATGGCATCGTATTAACCCAATATCCTTATTAAATACGAATGCAAAAATATTGGATAAGGTATTGGCTAATGATATTCCCTCATTGGTAGGAAAGGATCAAACAGGATTCATTCCAGGCCGCTCTGCTTCTGAGAGTATCAAGGTACTTTCACTCTTGTGTTTTTCTTTTCCGGCATAGAGTTCCGTCCTAGGGGCTTTATACCGAAAAAGAACTGATCAGTTTTATCCCCATGTATTCTGAATGGAGAGCAATCCGTTCAGGATTAATCAGGATGTCTTCAGTCTTTTTGACTGATCAGGACAGAGATAATACCGCAGCACGGTTTTATCTCCGGCCAAAAAAACTGAAGACTTGCCTAAATGCCGGATCCAGCATTTTTTTTCCATAGGAATGTATTAGTGCCGGATCCGGCATTCAAAATACTATTTTTCTGACTGATCAGGCATTTTTCAGACTGATCAGGATCCTGATCAGTCTTACAAATCCCATCGGTTGGCATACGTTTTGCCGAATCCGACAGGCAGTTCTGGCGACGGAACTGCTTGCCGGATCACTCTGCCACAAGTGTAAAAGTAGCCTTAGAAGGGTCTTTGCAGTTGCGTAGCTATAGGGGTCACAGCAGTCGCAGCTGCGACCGGGCCCCTAAGTCAGGGGTGCCCAGTAAACAATGAAAGCGCTGCTTCAGCGCTGTCTGCAGGCAGCGCTAGAGTAATTTACATACAATACCGGCTAAGTTTACATAGTGGTGGGAACGGAGGAAGAGGGTGTGTGCGTGCAAGCGCAGCAAGGAGAGGGAGTGGTCCCGCTCCCGTTGTTAGTGTGTGGTAGAGTTGTAAGCCGGACGTGGAGGTGAAGCTGCGCGTGCCTGCTGCAGGGAGTGAGTGAGGTGAGGCGGCGTGACCAGAAGAGCTCTACAGAGCGATGGTGCCGGGTGGGTAGGAATGGGGACTGACTGGGAGATAGCAGCACAGATGCCAGCATGAGCTTAAAGGTCTCCAGCGCAGCAGAGGCCTGACTGATGTGGAAGGGCCAGCCACTCCTGCTACAGGCTGGTAGGCGGGCAGGGCCAGGGGCCCAGGACCTAGTTGCTAGTAGTCTGTGTATAAAGTGGCCAGTTTCTACTGGTTTCCGCAGATTGTGCTGGCCTGGGATGGGGCTGGGTTCTACTAGGACCCCCACCTATATCGAGAACGGAGCCCCGCAAGGTGGTGGCTGGAGGACTCTAGTCCGGCCATCACCAAACCGGCTCCCCATAGAAGTGAATGGGAGAGTACCGCGCATGACCGGCCACCGCTCCCATTCACTTCTATGGGCTCGACGGAAATAGACGAGCCAGCGCTCGGCTATTTTCTCCGGCCCTATAGAAAATGAATGGAGAGCAGTTGCGCATGCACTTATTGGATTAAAATGTATTTTCTAAGTGAGATTTTAGTTCTGCCATTGGGCATGGTGGGCGTGCAGGGGTCTGGTGGTGTTAGGAAACAGTATTGAGGTAAGGGGGGGCCCAAACTGAACTCTTGCACCAGGGCCCATGAGCCTATAGCTACGCCCCTGGGTCTTTGCAAATATGCAATTTGGGAAAGGTCATCAACAGGCCATTCTTTCTCTGGATGCCACAAAAGCGTTCAATAGAGTAGAGTGGAAATACTTATGGGAGGTCATGCGTCATGTTCATCTTTTATATAGAGCTCCCAAGGATAGGCTGCAGTTTAATAATGAACTGTCGGACTCCTTTGTTTTATTACGTGGCACCAGAAAGGGCTGTCCACTTTCTCCATTATTATTTGCCTTATTTATAGAACCCCTGGCTATCAAGATCGATTCAAATTTTTCTATTGAAGGGTCTGGGTGTCAAGGTGTTGATAACAAAATTGCATTGTATGCAGACGATGGGGCTCATTTATAAAACTGGTGTAAAGTAGAACTGGCTTAGTTGTCCATAGAAACCAATCAGATTCCACATTTCATTTTGGACAGCTCTTTTGGAAAATGGAAGGAGGAATCTGGTTGCTATGGGCAACTAAGCCAGTTCTACTTTACACCAGTTTGATAAAAAGACCCCAATATTCTTTTTTTTTTCTAAATAAATCGTAAGAGACGCTCCCTAGAGTGGTACAGACAGTAAAGAAATGTGGGTGCTTCTCAGGACTTAGAATAAATTAGAGTAAAACTAGATCACTTCCATTGGACATTAACTATGAGAATCATTAGTAAGGCTGGAGTCAGAAATGGAATACCTGGGGATCCGTTTCACTAGAAAACATTCTGACTTTATTTCGCTTAACATTTTATTTATTTTTATGCACATATATAGTGCTACTATATTCTGCAGCGCTTTACAGACATTAGCATCCAACTGTCCCCAATGTAGCTCACAATATAAGTTCCCTATCAGTATGTCTTCGGAGTGTGGGAGGAAACCAGAGTACCCAGAGGAAAGCTGCACAAACACGGGGAGAACATATAAACTACATGCAGATGTTGTCCTTGGTCGGATTCAAACCTAGGACCCCAGAGTTGCAAGGCACCAGTGCTAACTGGTGAGCCACTGTGCTACCCATAATGCCATTTATTTATAAAAGTAGGAGGAAAAAAAGAATTTATGACTCAAGCTCCCCATAGCCAAAGCTCAGAGAATAGCTCTAGTTGATATGGTGATCCTACCTAAATGTTTATACTACTTTAGTGCCTGCCCAGTTTGGATTCAAGGTAAGATAGAGGCTTTAATAAATGAGTTAATTTGGGCAGAATAGGGTAAGACTGAAATTAACTTATCTTAATATACCAAAAGTTAAGGGGGGCTGTCTATTCCCAAGCCCTACATGAAATACTATTTTGTGGCCTCTCAGCTGCAATTTTTTGTTAAATGGAATGACACCTCATTTATACACTATTGGGTGTCCGTTAGTAATGATCGAGCATGCTCGGCCGAGTACCGCATATGCTCAAGCGCCATGCACGAGTCTTTTCCCTGCACGTTTCTTGGCTGCTACGCAGCCAATAAACATGCAGGTAAGTACTGCCCTCACTGTAATGCCAGTAGCCATGTTGGTTACTGGCATTACAGTTATTTGCTGGCCGCAACACGTCATCGGGTGCTATATATCACCTGATGCCGCATGTTCGGCTCATTCGTAGTCAGGGTGAGCTGAGCATAGGAAGGGACAGAGAGTGTAGGGAGTGTAATTTAATATTTTTTGCACAAAAACATTTCAGAGACCCAAAAGTCCTTGTGATGACTATTGTGTGTGACAGCAGCAATATATGTTTGTAGCGCAACCTGCGCTAAATTGCCCAGTATTAGGGAAAGCTGTGCATAGGAAGGGACAGACTGTGTAGGGAGTATTAACTTATCCGCGCCACATCTCCTGTTTAAAGTGTGCACATCCCTAAAATATCAGTGACATCCAGTGTACTTTTTCCGTAGACGGTGTTCGCTGCGGACAGTTAAATTATCTGCGCCACATCTCCTGTTTAAAGTGTGCGCATCTCTAAAATATCAGTGACATCCAGTGCACTTCTTCTGTAGACAGTGTCTGCTGCGGACAGTTAAATTATCCGGGCCACATCTCCTGTTTAAAGTGTGCGCATCCCTAAAATATCAGTGACATCCAGTGCACTTTTTCCGTAGATGGTGTCCGCTGTGGACAGTTAAATTATCCGAGCAACATCTCCTGTTTAAAGTGTGCGCATCCCTAAATTATCAGTGACATCCAGTGTACCTTTTTCCATAGACACTTCGAACAGTGACATTATCTGTGGTACCTGTACTGTACAACGTTTCCTAATCACAAATACCTTTGTACATTTTTTTGCACATACACTTCCAAATCCTATGCTACTGTATGTGTGACATACTTTCAAGCATATATCACATTAAAAATGAAGAAGGCGAGCAGTAAGGGACGGGGAAGTAGCCGTAATGCTGATGGTGCACACAGAGGCCGTGGCCCTGGGCGCGGAGAAACTGTGCCTGCTTCCAGAGCACAAGAAAATCAATCATTCACGATACCTAGCTTCATGTCCCAGTTTGCAGGGCGGCGCAGGACACCACTCTTGAAGTTAGAACAGTGCGACCAGGTGGTTGGTTGGATTGCAGCAGATAATGCTTTCAGTCAGTTAAGCACCACCCTGTCTTCCACCAAGTCCAGTCTCAGTAGCCAGGAGTCTGGTCAACACAATCCTCACCCTGCTCCTCCTTCCTCCCACCATGTACAGTCTGGCCAAACAAGTGGTCTCACACTAGGATATTCCAAGGACCTCTTTTCATCGCCATTACTTGATTTGGCCCTCTCGCCAAGCACGCTTGAAGAGGGACATGAGATCTTGTGCCCTGATTCCCAACCTCTTGTGCATCCACAGTCACAAGAACATGACGGTGGGGAACGTCAATTAGTGTTTAATGAGGTGGATGATGATGAGACACAGTTGCCAATGAGCCAACCGCAATTACTGTCTCAAGAGGTTGATGAAGAGGATGAGACACAGTTATCACTGAGGTTTTGGTTAGGTCAACAAATCAGGAGGATGATTAGAGTGAGGAAGTGGAAGAGGAGGTGGTGGACGATGAGGTCACTGACCCAACCTGGGAAGGTCGAAAGCCGAGCAAGGACAGTAGTACAGAGGGGGGGGGGGGGATCTGCAGCACCGCAACAGGCTGGAAGAGGCAGCGGGGTGCCAAAAGGGAGAAGACGGGCCACACCAAACAGGCCAGCAACTGTTCCACAGAGCACCCCCTTGCGGAAACATAGAAACATAGAATGTGTCGGCAGATAAGAACCATTAGGCCCATCTAGTCTGCCCAATATATCTGAATACTATGGATAGCCCCTGGCCCTATCTTATATGAAGGATAGCCTTATGCCTATCCCATGCATGCTTAAACCCCTTCACTGTATTTGCAGCTACCACTTCTGCAGGAAGGCTATTCCATGCATCCACTACTCTCTCAGTAAAGTAATACTTCCTTATATTACTTTTAAACCTTTGCCCCTCTAATTTAAAACTGTGTCCTCTTGTGGTAGTTTTTCTTCTTTTAAATATGCTCTCCTCCTTTACCGAGTTGATTCCCTTTATGTATTTAAAAGTTTCTATCATATCCCCTCTGTCTCTTCTTTCTTCCAAGCTATACATGTTAAGGTCCTTTAACCTTTCCTGGTAAGTTTTATCCTGCAATCCATGTACTAGTTTAGTAGCTCTTCTCTGAACTCTCTCTAGAGTATCTATATCCTTCTGGAGATATGGCCTCCAGTACTGCGCACAATACTCCAAGTGAGGTCTCACCAGTGTTCTGTACAGCGGCATAAGCACTTCACTCTTTCTACTGCTTATACCTCTCCCTATACATCCAAGCATTCTGCTGGCATTTCGTGCTGCCCTATTACATTGTCTTCCCACCTTTAAGTCTTCTGAAATAATTACTCCTAAATCCCTTTCCTCAGATACTGAGGTCAGGACTCTGGCAAGGAAATCTCCCTTGCCAAGGGATAGATGTTCCGCATTATGGCGCTTTTTTTAGGAAAGTGCGGACGACAAAACAATAGTAGTTTGCAACCTGTGCCATACGAAACTGAGCCGGGGCGTGAACACTAGCAACCTCACCACCACCAACAGATCCACCACATGGCTTCTAAGAAACGTAATAAGTGGGACCAACACCTGGGTCCACAATCTGTGTCTGCGAGTCACACCACTGCCTCCTCTTCTCCTATGCTACTTGCTGGCCAATCCCCTGTCGAAGGCGCAGGCCCGGATGCTTCCCGCCCTGGACCTTTGCAAGCAGTATCAGCGACCACATCCACTTCCGTGTCCCAGCGCAGCATCTAAATGTCCTTACCCCAGGCCTTTGAACGAAAGCAATAATACCCAGCCACCCACCCACATGCCATAGCACTAAATACGCAGCTTTCCAAATTACTGGCCCAGGAAATGTTGCCATTTAGCCTTGTGGACACTGAGGCCTTCTGCATCCTGATGTCGGCGGCCATCCCGCGTTACGCAGTCCCCAGCCGCCACTATTTTTCAAGGTGTGCCGTGCCTGCCTTACACCAACATGTGTTCCATAACATCAGACGTGCCCTGACCAATGCAGTTACTGGGAAGGTCCACTTAACCACGGACACATGAACAACGGCCAGGGACACAAAATTTTCCTGACGGCACACTGGGCGAATGTTGTGGAGACCGGGAGCGAGTTCGTACCCTGGGATGGCACAGGTGCTACCGAAGCCAAGGATTGCGGGCCTACATCGATCAGGGTTTCCGCCAGCACCAACGTTAGTGGCTCCAAACCCCACTTCTCCTCCTCCGCCTCCCTCCCCACTTCCACCTCCGATTTATCCGTGTGCAGCACCAGTCAGTCATCAGTCGGTAGCTGGAAGCAGTGTAGCACTGCAGTGGAGAAGCGGCAATGCTTAGGGGACAAACAGCACACCGCCGAAGAGCTGTGGCAGGGGGTAAGAGACCAGACTGAGCTGTGGCTCTCGCCACTAAACCTAGAACCAGGCATGGTGGTTGCTTTGGAGCTCAGCAAGCTCAGACACATCCCATGCCTAGCCCACGTGTTCAACCTTGTGGTTCAGCGGTTTCTCAAAACCTACCCCAATTTGCCTGAGCTACTGGTGAAGGTGCGCCGCGTGTGTGCACATTTCCGCAAGTCATCGACAGCTTCAGCCGGTCTGTCAACGCTGCAGCAGTGCTTGAAATTGCCAGCTCACCGGCTGTTGTTGTGACGTGAGCACGCGCTGGAACTCCACATTCCACATGTTGGCCAGGCTTTGTGAGCAGCAGAGGGCAGTAGTGGAACACCAGCTGCAACATGGTCATCGCTTTTCCAGTCAGCTTCCGCTATTCACAGGCAAGGCGTGGGCATGGATGTCTGACCTCTGTGAGGTTTTAAGAAACTTTGAAGAATCAACACAGATGGTGAGCGGCGATAATGCTATTATCAGCGTAACCATCCCACTTCTGTGTCTACTCAAACGCTCGCTGCTCACAATTAAGGCCGACGCTTTGCATGTGGAAGAGGTAAAAATGGAGGAAGACATTACACAGGGTGATAGCCAGACCACCCTCAGTTCATCTTCTCAGCGCGAATTGGACGATAAAGGGGAGGAGGAGCAGGAGACGGTTGCCTCCGCTACAGAGGGTAGTACCCATGGAAGTTTAATTCAGCGTGGATGGGCAGAAGAGGAGGGAGAGTATGAGGAGATTGAGAGTGATCCTCCTGATGATGACAGCGAAGTCTTGCCTGTTGGTACTCTGGCACACATGGCTGACTTCATGTTAGGTTGACTTTCCTGCGACACGTGCGTTATACGCATTTTAGACAACACGGATTACTGGTTGTTCACCCTTCTCGACCCCCGCTACAAAGAGAACTTCTGATCTCTCATTCCTGTGGTGGAGTGGACGAGCAAAACAGTGTAATACCAGAAGATCCTTGTTGAAAAATTGCTCCAAAAATTTCCATCTGAAAAAGCTGGCGGCAGAGTCCGTAGTTCCTTGGGCAATCAAGGAGGGGAGACAAGAGGAACACACAGCAGTTCCAACAGAGGAAGGGCAACACTCTGCAAAGCCTGGGACAGTTTCATGACACCCCGTCAGCACCCTCACCCTGATGTGCGGCCTAGTGTCACAAGTAGGGAAAAATTTGGGAAGATGGTGAAGGAGTACATAGCAGACCGTGTCAGTGTCCTCAATGATTCTTCAGTGCCTTACAACTACTGGGTGCCCAAACTGGACACATGGCACGAACTGGCGCTCTACGCCTTGGAGGTGCTGGCCTGCCCTGCCGCCAGCATTTTGTCTGAGCGGGTATTTAGTGCTGCTGGTGGCATTATAACAGATAAGCGTATCCGCCTGTCAACTGAAAATGCTAACAGGTTGACTCTTATAAAAATGAACAAGGCCTGGATTGACCATGACTTCTCGACTCCATCAGAGGAAAGCTGATGAACATTAAGGCACTTTAAATGTGTTGTTTATAATGTACTGAATACACTGTATTCCCATGCACCTCTTTCACCACAAACAAGGGTATATGGTTGAATCTTCCTTTTCTCATCCTCCTTCTCCTCTTCCATCATATCAACACATGCTTATTCGTCGCATATAATGTTTTACAGGGTCAGCTCACTAGCAGGCCCTCGCATATAATGTTTTACAGGGTCAGCTCACCAGCAGGCCCTCGCATATAATTTTTTAGAGGGTCAGCTCACCAGCAGGCCCGCACCTAAAATCTTTTACAGGGTCAGCTCACCAGCAGGCCTTCACCTACAATCTTTTACAGGGTCAGCTCACCTGAAGGCCCTCGCATATAATGTTTTAGAGGGTAGCTCACCTGCAGGCCCTCACCTACAACCTTTTAGAGGGTCAGCTCACCAGCAGGCCCGCACCTAAAATCTTTACAGGGTCAGCTCACCAGCAGGCCCGCACCTAAAATCTTTTACAGGGTCAGCTCACCAGCAGGCCCTCACATATAATTTTTTTGAAGGTCAGCTCACCAGCGGGCCCTCGCATATAAAGTTTTACAGGGTCAGCACACAAGCAGGCCCTCGCATATAATTTTTTAGAGGGTCAGCTCACCTGCAGGCCCTCGCATATAATGTTTTTATTGCATCAGCTCACGAGCAGGCCTTCACCTACAGTCTTTTACAGGGTCAGCTCACCTGAAGGCCCTCACATATAATGTTTTAGGGGTCAGCTCACCTGCAGGCCCTCACCTACAACCTTTTAGAAGGTCAGCTCACCAGCAGGCCCGCACCTAAAATCTTTTACAGGGTCAGCTCACCAGCAGGCCCGCACCAAAAATCTTTTACAGGGTCAGCTCACCAGCAGGTCCGCACGTCAAATCTTTTACAAGGTCAGCTCACCTGAAGGCCCTCGCATATAATGTTTTTAGAGGGTCAGCTCACCTGCAGGCCCTCACCTACAACCTTTTAGAGGGTCAGCTCACCAGCAGGCCTGCACCTAAAATCTTTTACAGGGTCGGCTCACCAGCAGGCCCGCACCTAAAATATTTTACAAGGTCAGCTCACCAGCAGGCCCTCGCATATAATTTTTTACAGGGTCAGCTCATCAGCAGGCCCCCGCATATAATTTTTTACAGGGTCAGCTCACCAGCAGGCCTTCACCTACAATCTTTTACAGCGTCAGCTCACCTGCAGGCCCGCACCTAAAATCTTTTACAGGGTCAGATCACCTGCAGGCCCTCACCTAATTATACCTAATAGATGAGAAATTATCTAATTTCCTAAGGTATACCACTGTCATAGATGGAGGAGATATGATATTGTTTACATCTCACAACTGTTCAAAGATGTTTTAAATATAACTTGTCTAACTCTTTCCAGTTTTATTATAATCAAGTATATCATGCATATTTAGCGATTAGTGATAAAGATTGGTTGTGCCCTGAAGAATTTGAATTAATTACGAAACTGAATGCAATGACAACTAGATAAAAGGCCAAAATGTTATAAGTTTATTATTGTTAATCATTCCAATAGATTTAATTTTCAAAGCTTTCATAAATAGTCCAAGGAGATAGAGGGTCTCGACGGGAAGCTGTGGGACAATATCCTGCGTGATATTTCACGGGTCTCTAGGAATGAAAATTATAGGATGGTGCAGTTAATATAGTTCACTGACTTTACTATTCCTCTATGATGTTGAGAAACATTGGAAAATGGCAGGACTCAAATTGCCCAAGGTGTCCTTTTAAGACGGCATAATTTTTCACGTTATATGGGTATGTGCTGTCATTAATAGTTACTGGTGTCAGGTCTTTGACCTTATTATTGAGAAATTCTCTGTTTGCCTAGCTTGTGTATGGTTATCTGATAGAGCACTTGATGTCAGACACCTTATATCTCTTAATTACCTTCCTCTATTGACTTAGGAAGATAACAACATAGATTAAGGCAGAGGAGGCCTGAGTGTTTCCCTTTTTTTTGTTTTTTTTTGTCTTTTTCTGCCTTTTCTCCCTCTCTCTCCATGCCAACCCCACTCCATATGCTCCCCCCACCACCTGTACAGTCTTTTTTTTTTTTTCTAAGGTAGGGGGATTTCTCCCATGGGGTCCCTTCATCCACACTTGGGGTAGTTTAGCTTGGGTATAGAAAAATATTGTATTGATGATAACATATGTATCTTATATTTTTGGAAAATAAAAAAAACACAGCTGTTCATCGAGTTATATATTATAGATGCCAGTATGGCAACCAGGCTTGAGGAACCCCTGGAAAATACCATATAGCAAATAACTGTAGCATTAAGAGAGGTGATATTATCACTTTAGGAGATTATTTTCTGTTCCAGCCTACAGTAAAGTCAATTAATATTCAGTCCCCACCCCCGTTTGCATGAGTTTCCACAAAAATATTTACTTCCCACACCCAACAAATCAAAAAACTGTCACTAGGTAGGATATGAAAAAAGTTAACCCTCAGCACATTAAAATTTTTGCTATGCAAAAGCAGTTATTTTTCAAAGATGCATTCTCTCTTATATGTGTTAAGGAATATGATGTAATTTATATTTCTTACAGGCTTACCTTATCTACTCAAGCAGTGTGGCAGCTGGGGCACAAAGTGGTATTGAAGAGTGTAAATACCAGTTTGCTTGGGATCGGTGGAACTGTCCTGAGAGAACATTGCAACTTTCCAGTCATAGTGGACTACGTAGTGGTAAGAAACTTCAAAGCTTAACATATCTAACACCTCAAAATAATCCTTTCTCCCACACATATTTTTCTATATCAGATTTTGTTTGGCAAAACGTGTTGCCTTTAAATTTGAAAATTTTGTTGAAGCATGACTGGCATATATAGTTAATGAAGTATGCTCTTGAGCTATAGTTGACCATAGTAACTTGGAAAGTGATCTTAAAGGGTGCTTGAAGGTCATACATTGATTACTAAAACTGACTGAACCTGAAGAGCAATTTCTTGGATTCAGCAATTGTATCTGGGCAGTTTGGCAATCTTAGTGGTTTCTTCCTGGTGGTTGAGTCTATTCTCACTTAAGAGTTTCTATCTTCTAAACAAATGAATTTTTTTCCATTTTAATGGATTATTTTTTTTTTTTTGGTACTTTTCAAATAAACCAAGTCTTCAATAGCAAATTTCAAAATAGGTTCAACATAAAATGACTGGGGTTAAGAAACCCTCAATTTCCCAAGTATCCTCTCTTCCAGACTGGAACCCTCATTCTACTGGATCTTCTACAACAGGCAGCAGCCACTATGAAACTGGTTCTTCTTCTCCAGTCTGGAGCCTTCATTTCAACAGGATCCTCTTTTCCAGACTGGAATCTCAATACAACCGGACTCTCTTATCACGTCTCCAGATTCCATTACCACCGAATTATCCACCATCTGGCTCTCTTTCAGCAGGATTCATTTCCCCAGGTTAGAGTTTTCATATTTTTCAAAGGACCATTTCTCCAACTTGTCATTTCTCCATGGTGCTTTGGCAGATCCTTTCTGATGTAATTTTCTCAGGTGATTCTGGGCGTTTTCACTGGTTCTTATTTTTAGAGACAAAAAAGTTCACAACAGACCAATACTTATACTGTATAAAGATAAAGATAATATTAATGTACAGACCAGTCAAAAAATTAATGCCTTTACATCTTCTTTTCATTTACTCAAACCTATTATAAATACATCTCTGGATCATTATTATTATGATTATTATTTTTTGGGGGGGCGTTTATTCAGTATGTAGGAAAACTATGGTGCATTGAACAGAACTGTATCATAATCACAAACAGTCTGGAAAACAGAACAATCCTCCATAATAACAAGAATACCCTACTCAAACAAAAGAAAATAAAGAGAACCACAGCAAATCCAGGAACGTTGGAAAGATATGGAGTCTACTATGCAACAATTCATATAGACTGTTGTGTTGACCAGTTGCAAATTAAGAAGTTGATGCTTACCAAATGTGTCCCCATGTCTACAACTTTTTTTATTCAGTTAAAACTCATATGAAATTCCAGCATAAAAGATGTTTATGGTGGCCTACCTGACATCCAAAGGACTATGGTATCAAGGAACCAAAATGGAAACAAGCCGCATTGAAGACAATCTTTATTAAATATTCAGTTTGGCAGTATAGCCATGATATATAGGGGAACATAAGGAAGTTGTCCTGTTCGGTAACAAATAAGTAAAATGATCAACAGCAAGACCCAAAGCAAATTGGAGACATACAAAAATATTTAACGATTTTGTATTGTATATGTCAGTATAATGATAGTTATCCTTGTGGATTTCAGAACACAATATTGAAAAGCTATACTAGGACTACTCTAAAAAAAACTTTTACAACTCACCATCGTATCCACATGTACCCTATTTTTCACCCCATAAGACGCATTTTCCCCCCTCAAAAGTGGGGGGAAAATGACCCAGTATTATAAGGGGGGAATACTAATGAGCGATTCCATTATGGAAGCACTCATTAGTACCGCCAGACCGGGAAGCGGTGAAGGCTTTATTCTCACCGATTCCTGGTCCTCGGCTGTTGGCTGTTGGCTGTGCAGTGGCTGTGCACAGCGTGAGGGTGCTCTGTGACCTCACGCTGTGCACGCCGGTTCACAGCACCAGTGGCAGGAAGAAAACAGACCACGGGCGGTGAGGAGCGACAGCATCCGGAGAAGGAGAGGTAAGTGGTTTGTTTATTTATTTAATCTGGCATGAGGCAATGGGGGCTGATCTGAGACAATGGGGGTGATGAGAGGCATAAGGGATGATTATGAGGGCTGATGAGAGGCATAAGGGATGATTATGGGGCTGATGAGAGGCACAAGGGCTGAGTATGGGGGCTGATGAGAGGCATAAGGGCTGATTATGGGGGCTGATGAGAGGCAAAGGGGCTGATATGGGGGTGATGAGAGGCATAGGGGCTGATATGGGGGATGATGAGAGGCATAGGGGCTGATATGGGGGATGATGAGAGGCATGGGGGCTGATATGGAGGTGATGAGAGGCATGGGGGCTGATAAGAGGCATAGGGCTGATATGGGGCTGATAGGCATTGGGCTGATGAGAGTCATGGAGCTGATATAGGGGCTGATGAGAGACAACAGGGCTGATGAGAGGCATAAGGGCTGATGAGAGGCATATGGGGGCTGATGAGAGGCATATGGGGGCTAATGAGAGGCATATGGGGGCTGATGAGAGGCATGGGGCTCTTATCGGAGGTCTGATTGGGGGTCATTAACATTGGGGTCTGAGCTGAGATCTGATTAGGGGTCTGAGCTGAGGTCATATTGGGGCCTTATTAACATTAGGGATCTGATTGAGGCTGTCAGCTGAGGTCTGATTAACATTGGGGGTCTGGTTGGTGGTCTGACCTGAGGTGTAATAAAAAATATTTTTTTCTTACTGTCCTCCTCTAAAACCTAAGAGCGTCTTATAGGCTGGTGCGTCTTATAGGGCAAAAATATGGTACTTTTAGTCTATAATACAGTAGAGTTTACAGTATTAAGAATTCCCGAAGTAAGTTTGACTTTATATAAAATTGGCTAAAATAATGTAATGCTGTAAAAGGAAAAAGTATAATATAAAAAGTATAGTTTAAAGTTATATGTTTCATTTACAGTTTACATTGGGCCCTGTTTCATTCTTTGGCCAAACATATGTATATGGTGTTTTAGAAGCTTTTCGCACCGCAATCTGTTTGTAATTCTAATTTATTTCTGAATTAGCTGGTGGGAACTAGTTGGAAACATGGATACACAGGAGATTCTGTTCTCTCTCTGTAGTCTCTGCCCATCTCCACCAACCCCTCCCTGCTCTTCTCCTCCTCCTCTCTTCAGAAACTTCTAGGTAATATGATCCTTCAGTGAGTAAACGTGCATTTTCCCGGCCTGGGAATCGGGCAGATTATCTGGAATAACCTTTCCTGTGTTCCCAACAATCTGGCCATGCAAATGTGCCGCTAATCACCCAATGAACAAGTGTTTTGCTCGTTCATCGGGTGATCCTGTCGTTCATGCAGGCATCACTGATCATGGCTTCTGGGCAGCAACCATGATTCTGTATTAGGACAAGGGTTCGCAATAGCGATCCATTGTCCTCATACAGTAAAGTAGATCGCTGCAATGTAAATGTAGCGGTCACCTTTACTGAATGAGCAGCTGACTGTCAGGAAGGCTCGCTTCCTTCCCAACAATCGGCCACTCAGCTGGCCCCTGTAAATCCAGCATTAGCAGCCCATCTTAAGTGACAACGGTTGTGAGCAGTAACTTCAGAGTTACTGAAGAGGAGGAGGGAGAAGGGAGATGGTGAGGAGCCTGATAATAGAAGCAAGCATTTTTCTCTAAGATATATTACATATAAGTTTCTTATATTCAACTTTACTATTCATTTATGAAAACAGTTACTGTTTATAAAACAGACACCAAGAGACAAACCTGTTCAAAACAAACTGCTAATATGTTCGACATTCTTTTTTTAAATATGCAAACATATAGACATCAAATGTAATGTAAAGAGAGCTTGATATATAACATAAAAATATAACATCTATTTTATAGTGTATACATTTATTTAAACAAATGTCATCACTTAAAGAGTGTTATCCTATGATTAATGTAAAAAAAAAAAGCAAATCAGACATTATGTAGTACATGGCAACCACTTTCCAACAAGCTATGTTCCTCACATCCAGATCTAGAACTGCTCCATTACTTGATTAATTTGCTCTTTTAGATATTCATTAGGCTAGCACCCCGTAGTGCATGCTCATTCCACAGCAGCACTCTCCAGGTCATAGCTTGCAGAGGCAGATTATACTGTATGACTTCCTTTGTTCCCCATATCCAATCACTTTCACACTCTTGTCACCTGAAGAACATCTCCAGAATCCGCCCTTTTCTTACTGTAGAAACCGCCAAAACTCTTGTTGTTCCTTTCATTCATTCTCGTCTTGACTACTGTAATACTAAACTCTCCCCCCTTTAGTCTGTCCTAAATGTCACACTCAGGCTCATCTATCTGTCCACCCACTACACTGATGCCTCCAACCTGTGCCAGTCATTTCACTGGTTGCCCATCCACCACAGAATTCAGTTCAAACTTCTTAGCCTCACCCACAAAGCTCTCCACAGTGCTGCACCTCCATACATCTCCTCCCTCATCTCCATCTACCACCCTACTCGTGCTCTCCGTTCTGTTAGTGACCTAAGATTAACATCATCCATAATTCGAACCTCTTACTCCCGTCATCAAGACTTTTCTCGAGCTGCACCTACTCTCTAGACTGCTGTGCCCCGGAATACAAGGCCAATTTCCAACTTTCCTACCTTCAAACGTGCCTTAAAAACAATTTTTTTTCATGCAGGCTTATCATGCTTCCTAAACTGACTCTTACCCTAGTAACCTTTTGTTTCACCTCCACTTACTCATACTGTATATTGTAAGCTCTTGCAAGCAGGGCGCCCACTCCTAGTGTTTCAGTTGTATGGATGTCTTTTGTTTTGTACATGTTCCCTCTGAATTGTAAAGCACTGCAGAATATGGTGGCGCTATATAAATAAAGATTACTATTATTATTATTAGGAAGAGTTTGGAGCTTCTTCACAGGAGAGGCTAAGCAGAGAGAAGAGAGCTCAGGGCTGTATTGTTGAGCATCTGGGACTCTTCATCCACTATTGTGGGAGACTCCTTACACTGCACACGCTGTTCTCTCCATAAAGGAGAATGGAACAGAAAAGAGGGCATTTTTTATTGCATGTCAATAACATTATTCAGCCCTTCTAAAAAAATATTCCACTGGTGGCAGTTGAAAGATGAAACTGAGCATGTGTGACCATGCTCATTCAGCTTAGTAGGAGAGTGTGCACATTTCTATGTAAATTGAATACAAGGGAGGCACCATGATTATTTTGTAAAAGGCCTATTTTGCAACTGAAGCATTTTTGTAACAGAAAGTAAGTAAATTACAAACCTATCCATGATAAATTATGATAAAATAACATTTAATGTTGGGACAACCCCTGTTTAGAATTATGGGGCAGAATTTATCATGAGGGAAAAGTCACGTTTTCTTGAGTCTGCGTTACAATGATATTCAAATGTTGAATCTTTGTTTAATTTGGTGCATTTTTACAAGTGACTCCTTTATCTACACCGGGGATAAGCAGCCTTCGATACTCCAGCTGTGGTGAAACTACGACTCAGAGCATGCACACTTGCTTAGCTGTTTTCAGAATTCCCATAGAAGTGAATGGAGCATGCTGGGAGTTGTAGTTTCACCACATCTGGAGTGCCAAAGGTTGCCGACCGCTGGTCTACACAGATGCCTGATAAGCCACCTCCCAACTGGAGTGAGATTGCAACTTTTTTTGTCACTTTTAAAGAAAGTTGCAGTTAACATGCCCACTTTCCTACCCACTGTTCAACAGTGGCAAGAGCAACGTAATTACAGAAAAATCTAAAATTTTTGTCCAAAATAGTGTGAGCAAAAACTTGAAACTTCTTTTATTCCAGAATTCTGGTGCAAATTGAATTATAAACCCCCACTCATAACTTTTCTTTTTCTTTCTGATGGAATTATAGACCTCAAACATATGTATGATAATAGGAGAATAATAAAATAAAAATTCCAATTTTGCTTTTTATTTTTGTGTTACAGCAAACCGAGAAACTGCCTTTGTGCATGCTATCAGCTCGGCAGGAGTAATGTACACACTGACACGGAACTGCAGCCTAGGCGACTTTGATAACTGTGGCTGTGATGATTCCAGAAATGGACAGCTGGGTAAGACACTAATATAATGAAAAAAACGATGACAAACCTGCTGGTTTAATGCATTAGAATTCCTACTTTTATACTGATTGACCTTTTTTGAACTAAATGATGCTTCTGGTATTAAAATAACAAGGTATATAAATCATCAATCCCTATGAAAAATACAGGCATTATTATAAAAGATTATTCAATAGATTGGATGGTTACATCTAAACATTTTTTGTTTATTAATTTCTCCCTCATTTTACCATAAATTGAAAGATGAAACTATTATGCAATTAAAATTACTTTTTGATGGCATCTTGATCCAGGGATTGAAGGGCATATTAAACAGACCAATTATCATATCATTCAAATTTGAGAAATTATCTAGAAATGAGCGACCTTCTAGAAATTTGTTTCATATCTGATTTCTCAAATATATATTTTTTTATTCTATCTGTGCCCAAATCGATTCTACATGAATCAAATGTGCTCCAATTAGCCAGACATTTGGTATATAACACTCTGAGGTCTCCTAAGGGTGGGTTCACACTAGCGTTAGTGATTCCGTTATGGCTTTCCGTTATAACATGGTTATAACGGAAAATAACGGAATCCATAAGACGGAAGGACGGATCCGTTCTTCTGCCCATAGACTTGTATTATGCCGGAATGCAAAACAGAAGCCTTTAAAAAGCATTCAGTTTGCTCTCCGTCCTAATAGAAGTCTTTGCCTTTTAAAGGCTTCTGTTTTGCATTCTGTCTGGGCATTCCGTTATTTTCCGTTATAACCATGTTATAACAGAAAGCCATAACGGAATCCCTAACGCTAGTGTGAACCCACCCTAAGACTCTTTTTAATCTTTTTTTTCTAAATTTTTGCTTTTTCTCTCTTTTCCCCGACCCTACTTTTAAGCTCTTTAATTCAATGACAGCAATATCAAATAATGTCAGAGTGACACTTATATACACTCACCTAAAGAATTATTAGGAACACCATACTAATACGGTGTTGGACCCCCTTTTGCCTTCAGAACTGCCTTAATTCTACGTGGCATTGATTCCACAAGGTGCTGATAGCATTCTTTAGAAATGTTGGCCCATATTGATAGGATAGCATCTTGCAGTTGATGGAGATTTGAGGGATGCACATCCAGGGCACGAAGCTCCCGTTCCACCACATCCCAAAGATGGGTTGAGATCTGGTGACTGTGGGGGCCATTTTAGTACAGTGAACTCATTGTCATGTTCAAGAAACCAATTTGAAATGATTCGAGCTTTGTGACATGGTGCATTATCCTGCTGGAAGTAGCCATCAGATGATGGATACATGTTCTCATTCTGTTTACGCCAAATTCGGACTCTACCATTTGAATGTCTCAACAGAAATCGAGACTCATCAGAACAGGCAACATTTTTCCAGTCTTCAACAGTCCAATTTTGGTGAGCTCGTGCAAATTGTAGCCTCTTTTTCCTATTTGTAGTGGAGATGAGTGGTACCCGGTGGGGTCTTCTGCTGTTGTAGCCCATCCGCCTCAAGGTTGTGCGTGTTGTGGCTTCACAAATGCTTTGCTGCATACTTCGGTTGTAACGAGTGGTTATTTCAGTCAACGTTGCTCTTCTATCAGCTTGAATCAGTCGGCCCATTCTCCTCTGACCTCTAGCATCCACAAGGCATTTTCGCCCACAGGACTGCCGCATACTGGATGTTTTTCCCTTTTCACACCATTTTTTGTAAACCCTAGAAATGGTTGTGCGTGAAAATCCCAGTAACTGAGCAGATTGTGAAATACTCAGACTGGCCCGTCTGGCACCAACAACCATGCCACGCTCAAAATTGCTTAAATCACCTTTCTTTCCCATTCTGACATTCAGTTTGGAGTTCAGGAGATTGTCTTGACCAGGACCACCCCCTAAATGCATTGAAGCAACTGCCATGTGATTGGTTGACTAGATAATTGCATTAATGAGAAATAGAACAGGTGTTCCTAATAATTCTTTAGGTGAGTGTATATAGTTATGGGTAAATGCATGGTTGACAATGTTAATAAACAACCTGTTTAAAAATGGACTGCATCGTCACATTTGTCATTCTTTTTCATATTCGAAACCTTCCAAAATTTGTCCCTTATTGGGGGCAGATGGGGTTTATAGACACTCAGGATTATGGGGGGAAAAACAATGGCTTGGACCAAGAGTCCAAAAATTATACCTTAAGGGTGTAAGATCTATGCCCGTTTATACAGACACACATGTTTATGTCAAAAGAAACAGTGGCTTGTTCTGGACAGGTGTTCAAAAATTGTGTATTATGGGAACAGAATGCCTGCCTGTATTTACACACATAAGTGTTAATTGTCAGAGGAAACAGTGGCTTGTTCTGAAATTGAAGGTGTGTAGGGGTGTGTAGGGGTAATAATGGAAGCAGTAGTAGCGGCAGTAGTAGCTGCATAGCATGGAACACACAAGGCAATAAGTAGATGTGTGTGCAGCTGTATTGGGGTAGCAGTAGTGGTGGCTGTGTAGGGGTAATGGTAGTAGCAGTAGGGGTAATCAAAGTAGCAGCAAGGAGTAGCAGCTGCGGGGGAGGCAGCAGCAGCCATATGGTTTGTGACCTGATGGGGCACCATCAGCAATGGCAGATCTATTCATCGGCCTCAGTCAGAGGTGTATGAAAAACTTTACGCATGTATGCCTGATTTATTTTGACAAAAGTGATGTTTTGTGTACACTGGCAGTGGACAACTTTGTCCATCTGGGTGTGACGAAGCCACCTGCCAAGCTTAAAACCCTCTCTGAAAAGACACTAGTGGCTGGACAGGACAGTACAGACAGAGCAAACTGGGCCTGTTATGATCAGTGCTCCAATCCTCTGGCTCAGAAGTCCATTCGTTTAGGCAACAGGGTATGTGCTGGAGAAAGGCCATAGTCCAGGTAGGACTGAACCTGTTTGTTCAGACAGTACGTCTCTTTGCTGATTTGCGTCAGCTTGGTGCAGCACATGGAAAAACTGCTCCATTATGTTGATGATACTCAAATGATGAAGCAGCTTCTGCTGTTTGTGGTAGAGTTGATGGTGGGAAGCGGGTGACTAAGCAGGTGGCGAAGAGGGGCCTCCTGGTGAGACATGCGGGCGACAGGCATCTGCTTGCTGAAAGCTGTGGCAAGCTGCCTACTGACTAATCAGGTTCAAAGGGCCTGAGTACTTGACACGTGTCAGTGATGAGCTGCAACTGAATGGCCTCGAAACAACACATGCTCCCTGATGAGGTGGTCTGGTGCATGATGAAATAATCAGTGTGGCCACAATGTTCCTGCCATTGTATGTTTGCTGCTAGATGCACTTTAGCAAGTGACTGGCTATGTGGCTACTCTCACATAGGCGATCAGCTCTAACACAGCATAGCATGATAACAAGGAGGGGGAGTGGGATCAATGATATGCACTGCTTCTGTTGGGGATGGAAGGATGTCCATGAAGGACGACATGGGAACCAGACCAACACAAACTTGGAGGTGTCAGTTGGGCCTGGCCTCATTGCTGCCACAAAAACATTGACCCAGTGGGCCATGAAAGACATGTATTTTCCCTGCCTATAACAGCTGTTCGAAGTTTTCCTCAGTGCCATAGCTTTCTGCACAGCGAGAATTGCAAGGAGCGGCCAAGTTCTCCACCATATGAGGCATGGATAGCTTTTTTTTTAGAGAAATAATGGTGGCTAGGTATCTTCCAGTGAGGCTATGCACACACCATCAGTTCCCTAAAGGCAACAGAATCAATTAAATCGTGTGGCAGTGACTGCACCACTGCAGCTTGGCCAGGTGGGCATTAAACTTGTGCACCAGTAGATTGTTGGGCATGTAGAGTGTTTTCCTGGTCACACTTTCTGTTATTGATGGCTGTTGATGGAGCAGAGTAGGAGTATGAGGAGTAGTCTGAGTGAGAGAAGCAGTAACTGATGATGACAATGAGAAGGACACAGTACTGCACATAGATGCGGCCTGGCTGCCTTAAAGGAGGCCAGTATAAGGGCACCCACAGAATCATGTGCATCACAAGTTCCCGAGCTGAAAAGAATAGAAACAGATCTGGCCCTGGAATTTTTTGGGAGGTTCTGGTTGTACGTTGCCTCTGCTCTTTATAGCCCACACTGCAGCCACCGCCATCCTCTTACTCTGATGTCACCTCTTCCTTCTCAGCACCACGATCTGGCTCCTAGATCCTGTCACAATCATTGTCATTGTTCTCACAATCCCTACCATTTTTATTAGATTGTGATATGTCATTGTGGGCTCTATGGCCCCCCTCCTGATTCCCTGCTCTATATTTGCCCGGGTGCCACTGCCACCACATGGCTTCAAGTGCCATTACTACCACCAGCACAACTTTGCATTGAGTCCCCCAGATCTGCCTGAACTTCCTCCTCATGCTAGTCCAAACGCTGAATGTTCTCACACAAGTCATCAGCAGGGAGATTATCTGCCTAATAGGACCTTTACTCTTTCAAAATTGGTCTAACAGGCCATTCATTATATTCTGCTTATCTTTAACGTAGCAATGTAATTTCAGTAAACGTTTGATATGTCATAGGGACATATCAAAAGTTTAGATCGATGAGGGTCTGAGCTCTGACACCACCATCAATCTCTAGAACAAGAGGAGAGAATCACTTGCTTAGAGTGCTCTCTCTCCTCGCTACAGGACAGGAAGCAAGACAGACTCAATAGAAAGTCTATAGGCCCGTCTCGCTCTCGCAGTATCCCAGACCTGGGGGGTATCTGCAAAGTTTGAATTATTATGTAATGTTTGCAATGCTAATGTAATATACTGGACACTCAGCATGAGGAAGGTATGGCTCAGCCCTTTCTGGAGCTTAGGGTCAGGGCTGACTCCACTTTTGGTTCCAGAAGATTATAGAGTCTTGCTGTAGAGAGGTCAGAGGTAAGGAGCAGTCTCTATGTGCTCCTCTCCGCCAGACTTCAGCACCAAACCCTGGAGACCTCTAGAAGCTCCAGGAGATGGAAGATAGCAAGAACTAAAGGAAGAGGATTTGCATGGTTACTGGTAGAGAGAGAGAGAGAGAAAGAGAGAGAGACAGCAAGGTAACTCAGCCTAAAGCATTCCATACTGCTGCTGCAAAGAGGAGACTAGTTAAAGGGGTTATTCCATGACTAAACTAAAAAAATGAAAATCAGATATCATATAGTACATGACAATCTCTTTCTAACAAAGCTATTATCAGCCCTTTATCTCACATGGATCCAGAGATCTCCTCATCCATTGCTCTGCTAGATTTATAGCAAGCTGACAGCTCAAGGAGAGTGTTTTTTCTGCTGAAGCTAAGGGGGCGTGTCCATTCTGTTGCAGCTCTGAGTTATGATAGGGAGTATCATAACTCAGGAGGCAGTTAAAGGATGCAACTGAGCATGTGCGGCCTTCTCAGTGAGCTGGACAAAGAAATAAGAAAAAGCAGGTGGCACTATACAGATACATTTTATTAAATAACTCATTTAAATTTTAATTACATGCAATTACTAAATTATTTACATCCAGGTGCTGGTTTGAAAACTGTAGAATATTTTTCGTGGGACAACCACTTTAAGACACCATATGCACCCCAAGCTAAGTGGACACTACAGCCACAGATGCAAGATTGTAGTTGCTAGCCAAATATCTCAATAACAGGAACTTTAGCAAGAGAAGGAGTAACTGGAGGGCAAATGCTGCAACAAACTACCTAGCTCATGCTTGGACATCTCAGAGGATTTTGCACTGTGTATAGATAACAGCTGGATGTACTACAACTCCTATTGTGCACACTGCACACAGTAAAGACAGACTTTTGTTAAGTTTAATCTGGCTTGTCTCTGACTCTCTTAATGGCACATGCTGGCCACTGCATTGCCATCACATGCCCTGCCTAGCTAGCACCCACATGGACATTAACACTATGGGCACCCCCAAACTGCCAGATACTAATATATCCATTAAATCATTATGAACGGTAAATATATCTAGCAAATCTTTATTGTTATGAAATATTATACTGTTTCCTTTTAATCCTGCAGTGGTTCCATTCACTCCTTCATGTTCACTGAACTGATGCTTATTTTATGTAAATCTAACCATGAATGCTTCCGGATAGCTTCCAACTACTTGTTCCCAGCAGGAGGCAGTGTTCTCTGTTGTCAATCAAACCTGGCACAAAACCGAATCAGTGTTCTTTCATTCTTTCATTATCTGATTAGGTAGACCCAGTTATATTATTCACAATACAAGGAACAATAGAAAAGCCCCATTAATAACTTACTCTACATACCACCAGTGCAATATCCAAATGTAACATACCAGTTATCAAAATGGTTGTACGTTTTGGTCGAGTGATTTTAAAATCATAATATATATATATATATATATATATATACACTGCTCAAAAAAATTAAGGGAACACTTAAACAACACAATGTAACTCCAAGTCAATCACACTTCTGTGAAATCAAACTGTCCACTTAGGAAGCAACACTGAGTGACAATCAATTTCACATGCTGTTGTGCAAATGGGATAGACAACAGGTGGAAATTATAGGCAATTAGCAAGACACCCCCCAATAAAGGAGTGGTTCTGCAGGTGGTGACCACAGACCACTTCTCAGTTCCTATGCTTTTTGGCTGATGTTTTGGTCACTTTTGAATGCTGGCGGTGCTTTGACTCTAGTGGTAGCATGAGACGGAGTCTACAACCCACACAAGTGGCTCAGGTAGTGCAGCTTATCCAGGATGGCACATCAATGCGAGCTGTGGCAAGAAGGTTTGCTGTGTCTGTCAGCGTAGTGTCCAGAGCATGAAGGCGCTACCAGGAGACAGGCCAGTACATCAGGAGATGTGGAGGAGGCCGTAGGAGGGCAACAACCCAGCAGCAGGACCGCTACCTCCGCCTTTGTGCAAGGAGGAACAGGAGGAGCACTGCCAGAGCCCTGCAAAATGACCTCCAGCAGGCCACAAATGTGCATGTGTCTGCTCAAACGGTCAGAAACAGACTCCATGAGGGTGATATGAGGGCCTGACGTCCACAGGTGGGGGTTGTGTTTACAGCCCAACACCGTGCAGGATGTTTAGCATTTGCCAGAGAACACCAAGATTGGCAAATTCGCCACTGGCGCCCTGTGCTCTTCACAGATGAAAGCAGGTTCACACTGAGCACATGTGACAGACGTGACAGAGTCTGGAGACGCCGTGGAGAACGTTTTGCTGCCTGCAACATCCTCCAGCATGACCGGTTTGGCATTGGGTCAGTAATGGTGTGGGGTGGCATTTCTTTGGAGGGCCGCACAGCCCTCTATGTGCTCGCCAGAGGTAGCCTGACTACCATTAGGTACCGAGATGAGATCCTCAGACCCCTTGTGAGACCATATGCTAGTGCGGTTGGCCCTGGGTTCCTCCTAATGCAAGACAATGCTAGACCTCATGTGGCTGGAGTGTGTCAACAGTTCCTGCAAGACGAAGGCATTGATGCTATGGACTGGCCCGCCCGTTCCCCAGACCTGAATCCAATTGAGCACATCTGGGACATCATGTCTCGCTCTATCCACCAACGTCACGTTGCACCACAGACTGTCCAGGAGTTGGCAGATGCTTTAGTCCAGGTCTGGGAGGAGATCCCTCAGGAGACCGTCCGCCACCTCATCAGGAGCATGCACAGGCGTTGTAGGGAGGTCATACAGGCACGTGGAGGCCACACACACTACTGAGCCTCATTTTGACTTGTTTTAAGGACATTACATCAAAGTTGGATCAGCCTGTAGTGTGTTTTTCCACTTTAATTTGAGTGTGACTCCAAATCCAGACCTCCATGGGTTGAAAAATTTGATTTCCATTTTTTTATTTTTGTGTGATTTTGCTGTCAGCACATTCAACTATGTAAAGAACAAAGTATTTCAGAAGAATATTTAATTAATTCAGATCTAGGATGTGCTATTTTTGTGTTCCCTTTATTTTTTTGAGCAGTGTATATATATATATATATATATATATATATACACACATACACGCACTACTCACAAAAAGGGATATTTTGCTTGTGGGTAAAACTTCAGGATGAACCTAAAATGCATTTTAACCTTTACAGGTGAACTTAATGTGAATTTCTCTAAACTTTTGAATGCACAAGTCCAACTTTTCAATGTTTCAGTAGTTTTTGCACAACTTGTTCTCTAACAAGGAGCTTAACGGCAAAATTCACAATAAGTGTTTGATCCATGAATCACCCAATAAATTACCTGGTTCAATTAGAATTAGCATTTAAACAGTCCTCCTCATCATGCTGTTCACATTTTGACATCATAAGACCAGGAAGACACCTAACAATTGATCAACAATATCTCGCCATTGCAAGGCTTCAAGCAGGATGTTCTCAGACAGAAGTGGCCACAGAGCTTAAGTTAGAGTGCCACAGAGTGTCATCAGCAGGTTGCAACAGAGATACTGACAGGCTGGAAGAGTCACAGAAAGGCATAGAAGTGGACGTCCTTTGGCCACATCCCACACTGATGACCGGTTCATTGTGAACAATGCTCTGCAGAACCGGATGATGAATGCCACACAACTCCAGGCGGATTTATGGGAGGTGAGAGGCACCCAAGTGTCACATCAGACCATATGAAACCATTTACATCAGCATGGTCTACGTGCTAGACGGCCTGACCACAGGCATCATCACAGGCATCATCATCTTGCATGGGCCATGGAGCATCTACGCTGGACAAGGGACCAGTGGGCTTCAGTGCTGTTCACTGATGAAAGTCAATTAACGCTGAGCAGAAATGATGGCCACCAATGATTTTGGAGACGTCAAGGAGAGCGTTATGCATCAGTCACTGTTCTCACCAGACGAGCCTTTGGTGATGGTGATGTTACAGTGTTGGCAGGTGTGTCTAGACAATACAGAACTGCCCTACACTTTGTGAATGGTACAGTGACAAACCCATGCTACTGTACTTGAATAACATCATTAATCCAGTCATTCTGCCTCTGCATGAACAACACAGGCTTAATTTTATTCTCATGGGCTACAATGCGCCAGCTCATTGAGGTCGCATCATTAGAGAATTGCTGCTGGAGACTGGGGTACCTCAAATGGAATGGCCTGTACTTTCTCTAGACTTGAATTCAATTGAAAACCTATGGGAGTCGCCATGTAGAGGCTTTTAACTCTGTACCCTAGAACCTCAATAAACTGAAGGCCGCCCTTCAAGAAGAGTTGGATGCCATGCCTCAGCAGACAATAATTAAAATTGTGAACAGTATGAGACATTGCTGTCAAACTGTAATTGATGCTCAAGGCCACATGACAAGTATTTGATACATTGACATTTTTTGTGGGGGTATACCGACCACTGTTGTTGGCTTTTGTTTCAATAAATTGTTTGAGATGAGGAAATAGCCATTGCATGCTTCTACTTTCATAATACAATATCACTGTAGCGTGAACTTTTTACGTTTTCCATAAACTTCATCTGAAAGCCAAATATCCATAACTATATATATATATATATATATATATATATACATATATATATATATATATATATATATATGACGAAAAAGTAGGACTGCACTCCTGAGTTGTAGTGAAATAGATAAAACTTTTATTCACCCATAATATGGCAAACTTGCGACGTTTCGGCTCACAAGAGCCTTCCTTCCGCTTGAGGAAGGCTCTTGTGAGCCGAAACGTCGCAAGTTTGCCATATTATGGGTGAATAAAAGTTTTATCTATTTCACTACAACTCAGGAGTGCAGTCCTACTTTTTCGTCTTCATATTATTGGGTATTGCCGTGACCCATTGCTGGACATTGCACCCGTCTCCTGGTTGGTGCTCCCGCTGGATTATTTCTTCAATATATATATATATATATTTAATAATGATCTTCCTGAATCCCATATTGTAATACGTTTTTCAAAAATTAAGTCTGCAGGTCCAGATAAATATATTACTTACATTACTTGTTGACATTTATATTTTTCACTTACAGGAGGACAAGGGTGGCTGTGGGGTGGCTGCAGTGATAATGTTGGATTTGGAGAAGCTATTTCCAAGCAGTTTGTGGATGCGCTAGAGACTGGACAAGATGCTAGAGCAGCCATGAATCTTCATAATAATGAAGCAGGAAGGAAGGTACCATTATAAACTAAATGTAATAAACTTTCCTAAAGCCCTGACATGGTAGAAAAAATGCAACAACTGTATCATAGAAGGCAAAAATACATAGTATACTAAAGAATACTGCTAAAAATTATACACGGCAATAGTTACTATAGAGAGAAAGTTTATGTGTATTTGCCGGTGTGTCAAGCTTCCATCACATTTCTATATTTTTAGTGTTTAAATTGAATTATTAGAGTAGGTTCATGTGACTGTTTCGTTTTCTGTTCTTCTGACGTATCAGTAGAACGGAAAACTAAGAAAAAACGGATCCTTTATTTTCAGCCCAAATTATGCTCATTTTGCATCCGTTTTAGACAGTTCCATCTGTGATCCGTTATTTTTAGATGAAAATAAAAGTATTTCATAGACTACTTTTTTCCGTCTAACATAACGGATCTCAGATGAAAATGGGTAAAACGTATGCAAAATGAGCATAACTTAGCATAATGGGATGCTCAAATTGAAGGATCTATTTTTTTTTTTTGTTTTCGGTTCTTCTGATGGATCAGAAGAAAGGAAAACAATACGGTGATGTGAACCTACCCTTACTCTTCAACAAGGTGATATAGCAACATGAACATCAAAGAAATCCCAAGACATGAGGCCAAGCACAGTACAAAATCCATTATAACAAATCAAAAGGTCAAGAACTAGTGAAAGAACTAGTCGAAAAACATATGAATACAAATAGTTTCCTGCCCTGTTTTCTGACATTGAGTTATCTAAGATGGCCTTTAGACCTTTAGAAACCAGGTTCACTATACATCTCAAAGCTTAGAAACCAATGAACAGGTCCACTGGATAAGATGGTGGTGACCTATGGCTATGAGTTTCTACATGTTTACCATGGCTGACATTCAGGCTGAGAATACTGAATTCTGTACATATCTTGAGTCTTGTTTTGTGCTATCTACAGTGCATAAAGTGGCAAATGTGTATATTCAAATTATAATTTAAAAGTTTGACTCTATGTCATTGGAGATGTCTTCAAATAAGTAGCAAGGTAAGCAGCAATTGGAACCATGGATTACAGTAGGAATACAGGTTTATGGACATGTCAGAGGCCATGAAGGCAAGTACTAGGAAACAGTAGACACTCTGTGTGTCATAGTACAGATTCTGTATGTATAAGGACTACTCAAATCATTTACTAGGGAAATGCAGATTCAAATTGAAGTTTCAGTAGCTTCAAGTGAATTTTGCCTTTATAGCAATGGCATATATTGTATTACAGGTCATTGGTGGTTTGAGTGGAAGTCCTGGAAGTAAATCCTTATTTTAAATAAAATGAAACTAGTTCTGCAAGGCCATTAGATTTCACGAGACCTCTAATCATCAAAGAAGGGGTAGTGAACAAAACCAGGCGCATCACAGGTATACTGTGGGAACATAATTGTTTACCTGTATTTCTCTGTTCTATGCAGGCAGTGAAAACCACCATGAAGAGGACATGTAAGTGCCATGGGGTCTCAGGAAGTTGCACTACCCAAACTTGCTGGCTTCAGCTGCCAGAATTTAGAGAGGTGGGCTACTATTTAAAGGAAAAATATCACAAAGCTATAAAGGTGGATCTGCTGCAGGGAGCTGGTAACAGTGCGGCCAGCAGAGGTGCCATAGCTGAAACGTTCAGTTCTATCTCTAAGAAAGAGCTTGTTCATCTGGAAGATTCCCCAGATTATTGCTTGGAGAACAAAACTCTGGGTCTTCTGGGGACAGAAGGCAGGGAATGTCTTAAAAGAGGCAAGACGCTCAATAAGTGGGAAAAGAGAAGCTGCAAGCGCCTATGTGGAGACTGTGGCCTGGATGTGGAGGAGAGAAGAGCAGATATGGTTTCCAGCTGTAACTGCAAGTTCCACTGGTGCTGTGCTGTTAAATGTGAGCAGTGCAGGAAAAGTGTGACCAAATACTTCTGTGTCAAGAAAGAGAAGCGCGAGAGGAGCGGAGGTGGCATTACACGGAAGAAAGAAACTAAACCAAAAAAAGAAGTTTTAGACACCATTAACAGATCATTAACTGTATTGTTTATAAAAACTGGTTTGCTAGAACAAAGAATGGATCCGGTCACCTTGTGACACAACATGGTGATATAGTTTCTAGCTACATTTACTAACTGGACTAATACAATGTACGCTGAATACTGAAGGCATGCAATTTTTGATCAGTATTGCTTCCCACACAATGCATGCTCATGTTCTCAGCATCAAAAAAATATATAAGTACCTTCATCAATTTTACTTACACAGCTCTTAAATCTCCTTTTTTTTTATTAAAATGTGGTAATAGTTTTTAATTTTTTTTTAATTATGTCACTGCCTTTAATGCTCTGTAGAAACCGGTTACTTATAAATTTCAAATTATAGTCCAATCACAAGAAAGAGCTGTTTTCTGAGGCTTTAGTATTTTTAAAACCTCTATAGGCTGCAGTTTTAAATATGTGCATTATGCTTAATAATATATAGGTGCCTTTGTTGCAGATATGTATTTTAAGGACAATTCACTTTTTAGGCCTATGTAGATACTGTACTTCTTGGTCCTATATTTTGCAGGGAACATGAATCAGATAATTCTTGCATTTATATCATATATTCCAATTTTTATGTTTTATAAAATTGTGTTTCCTTGTTAATTTTTGTCTGACACTGTACACAGGTAAATGTCATCAAATGGAAAGCATACGCTACAATCATTTCTGGAAACTTTTGTTTTTGATTGTAAATTTCACAAAAAATTTCAGGCAGTGAGGAATACAGCATATATACACACATGGACAAAATTGTAGGAATCCTTTCGGTAAAGCAAGAAAAATCCACAATGGTCACTGAAATAACTTGAAACTGACAAAAGTAATAATAAATAAACCTTTACTTAAAATCAGCTAATGAAAATCAGACATTATTTTTGAATTGTGGGTCAAGAGAATAATTTATAAAACAAACTAATTATTCTGGCCTGGACAAAAATGATGGTACCCTTAATTTGATATTTTGTTGTACAAGCTTTTGAGGCAATTACTGCAATGAAGCGATTTCTGTAATTCTCAATAAGACTTCGGTACCTGTCCACAGGTATTTTGGTGCACTCTTCATGAGCAAACTGCTCCAGCTTTCAGATATTCAATAAGATTTAGATTAGGGCCCATTGAAAGCTACTTCAGAATATTCCAGTTCTTCTCTCTCTCTTTTAGCATTTGTTTTGTGCCATTATCCTGTTTGAGGACCCATGACCTGCTACTGAGACCAAGTTTTCTGACACTGGGCAGCACATTTTGCTCCAGAATGCCTTAATAGTCTTGAGATTTCATTGTACCCTACACAGATTCAAGACAACCTATGCCACATGCAGTAATGCAGCCCCAAAACATAACCTCCTCCCAAGAGCGTAGCTATAGGGGAAGTAATTCAGAAGGGGCCCATCCAGGAGAACTAAAATATTTTATTGCAGGCTCCCTTAACAGTTTTATAAATGACATTATATACAGACATGGACTGAGCTGCTGCCTGGCCTGGTCTGAGAGAGCGATCTTGACTAGCCACAGGAGTGGGGGTTGCATGGGAGGAGGGGGTTGTGAAGAATTTGCTGTGGGGCCCAGTAATTTCTACTTACTCCACTGCCTCCTCCATGTTTTACACTACGTACAATGTTCTTATCTTTGTATGCTTTATTTTAGCATCTGTGAACATAGAGCTGATGTGACCAAAAAGCTACAGTTTTGTTTCATCTGTCCAAGAAAAGAAGCTTTGTGGCTTTTTCAAAAATATATATATATTTTTTGCTATCAACCATGGTTTTCTCCCTGGTCGTCTTCCATTAAGTCCACTTTAGCTAAGACAGCGACGGATGGTGGGATCTGACACTGATGGACTTGGCGTTCACCTCTAATCTCTTTGGAAGATGTTCTGGGCTCCATGGTTACCATTCATGTTATCTTTCTCTTCAATTTGTTATCAATTTTCCTCTTGTGGCCAAGTCCAGGAAGGTTGGCTACAGTTTCGTAGACCCTAAACTTCTGAATAATGTGTGCAACTGTAGTAACAGGAACATCAAGCTGTTTGAAGATGGTCTATAGCAGGGGTCAGCAACCTCCAAGACTCCAGCTGTTAAGAAACTACAACTTCCAGCATGCTCCTTACACTTCCATGAGAGTTCCTAGAACAGCAGAGCATGTGGGCATGCCGAGAGTTGTAGTTTCACAACAGCTGGAGTGCCAAAGGTTGCTGACCCCTGGTCTATAGATTTTACCTTTAACATGCTTGTCTATAGTTTTCTTTCTAATCTCCTGAGACAACTCTCTCCTTGGATTTCTTTCGTCCATGTTCAGTGTGGTACACACCATGATGTAAAACAGCACAGTGACTACTTTTCACCCTCTAAATAAGGCAGACTGATTACAAGTTTGAAGACACCTGTGATGCTAATTACAGGACACGCCTTAGTTTAACATGTCCCTGTGGTCAAATTATTTTCAATCTTTTCTAGAGGTACCATTATTTCTGTCCAGGTCAGTTTCATTAGAGCAATGTGTGATTTTCATTAGCTGATTTTCAGAAAATTTTTATTACTTTTGTCAGTTTCAAGTTATTTCAGTGATCATTGTGGGTTTTTCTTTTTTTAACGGAGTACCAACAATTTTGTCCATGTGTGTATTAGGAACTGTTCTTACGCCTTCTCAATGGTGGTTCCCACAAAATACTGTTGAGGTGCATTTAAAGGAGTTATTAACCCCCAGGGACCTTTTTGGCAGACCACCCAACGTGGCCTGACCTGTTGAGGAAATCATACTTACCTGACCTCTGCCACTGAGTTCCTGCTTCTTCGCTCCCCCACCACCACTGCAGTTCTACCGTCTCTCTGAGTCAACTTCCAGGGGAGACATGGGGACATGTCACCCCTGTGGCTAGTCATTGGCTGCAGCTGTCACGTGACCAGTGTCAAACTGGATGTTGATTCAGGGAGACCGGAGAGCTGCAGCAGGGGAGAGCAGAAGCCTGAACCGAGTGTTGGGAATCAGGCAAGTATGGTTTCCTCTGCACGTCTGGCCACAGTGAGGATCTGCCCGAAAGGCCCCTGGGGGTGAACAACTCCTTTAACAACATGTCTTATGGGAAAATGGTGTTGTAACCCTGGAATACTGTGTCGTTAGTCACCATTTTTGAAATTCGATTGTGAAAACTATCCCTGTTTTCTGATGACTACTGTTACCAAGGGAATTTTATTTTTGTACTTTGAAATACTAACAGAGGATATACCTTAGAGAACCGCGCCAGGCAAAATTGTTTAGATTTTGTATAGTGATATGGATGCCCCATCTATCTCCAACACCCCAAAAATGTGGACCCCATGTTTTAACGGTGCAACACATTTAAAGGGAATCTGTCACCACGATAATGGACTATTATCTCCTGTAATACATGGGTAGTACTGCACATAAGTCCATATTGCTTTTTATTTTTCTACTACCCCTTGTTCCCCCACTGTCAGAATTTAAAGTTGCACTAAAATACCTTTTTAGGACTGCTGTGCATGCACACAATAGTTCTCCACATTGTGCTAGCACAGCACAGCAGTCTGGACTGTGTATTTCAGAGTAGCTTTGAGTACTGACAGTGGGAACAGGGGGCAGAAGGAAAATAAAAATTTCGATCTGGATTTCTTATCTGCACTACTACTCATGTATTACTGCAGGTAATAATCCAGAATTGTGGTGACAGATTCCCTCCACTGGTTTAAGACATAATGGGGAGAAGCAACCAACGCTCTAAGCAAAATTTAAATCTGAGTTTTGCCTGGATTAGTTCTCAAAGCAGTTTAATTAATTTGTATATAGAAAGTTAAGCACTTTTGAGTTTAATTTATTGCACAGGCACTGAAAGGTTAATTCAGCAATAGGTACTATAGTGCTGTGTTACATTGGCATTCCTACACCATGCATAACTGCTAGCAGCCCTAATTGTGCTGTTTATATTTGGACTGAAGAACATCAGAAATAGCCATAGAATGAGCAAAAATGTGTGAACAGAGTGGAGGGCTTGGCTTCAATTTGTCAGGATCTTGCACTTAGGAATGCTGGCTAGAAAAACTGGGGTTATATGTATCATACTATGATTGGTGCACTGCTAGCCTCCGCTGCAGAGTTTACACAATATGTGCTGGTGTTGTGTACAGAATAGAGTTCTGTAGCTACATTTTCTCTAGATCTTTGACCTGTGTTTAGCAGTCATTTAGAATACTTTACCATACATGAAATTTAGCGGCATCTCTCTAGCTATTGTACAGTAACGTGGCTACAGCCCACTAGGGGCTAATGCTGAGAGTTCTAGTACAAACAAAATAGCTAAACAGGATAAGTTGCCTAAGCCTAACAATATGTAGGATTTGTTTAAATGACTAGAATATAACCAATTTATTGTTTTATAGAAAATCCAATAAAATTACAGTCGTCTGTTTTGGTTTCTTTTATTTCATTGGTTAATTTTTAGGGTCTCATTCATACGAGCATACGACGGATCAATGTACAGATCCAATATAAACATTGGTTCTATGAAAAAAGGCCACATGAAAATTCAAGTGTCATAGATATATGTATTGAGCCTCATGCACACGACTGTTCCGTTTTTTGCGGTCCGCAAAATGGAAGCCGCTCGTGTGCCTTCCGCAATTTGCGGAACGAAACGGGCGGCCCATTGTAGAAATGCCTATTCTTGTCCGCAAAAAAACAAGAATAGGACATGCTATTTTTTTTGCGGGGCCACGGAATGGAGCAACGGATGCGGACAGCACACGGACTGCTGTTTGCATCTTTTGCGGCCCCATTGAAGCGAATGCATCCGCACCAGAGCCGCAAAAAATGCGGCTCGGATGCGGACCAGAACAACGGTCGTGTGCATGAGGCCTTACAGAGGTCAATATTTTTAGAGCGATACATAAAATTGATGGAAATTAATCCGTGGTTAGCATAATATTTTTTTTTACGAGTATTAAAATCATACACATTTGTAGGCATCCCTTGTCTTTTGTTGTGGCTTAGAACCCACACAACTCATTACTGAAAAAAATGTCCCATGAGACTAAAAGTACTGAAACTTAATGCTACATTAAAAAGAAGGGGTCTGGTGAAACAGTAAGGCCTCTTTCACACGAGCGTGTCCGGATAAGGTCCGGATGCGTTGCGGCAAACCCGCGCAAGTAGGTACGCAATTGCAGTCAGTTTTGACTGCGATTGCGCTCCGTTGTTCAGTTTTTATTGAGTGGGTTTAATGCGTTTTGCACGCGCGTGATAAAAAACTGAATGTGGTACCCAGACCCGAACTTCTTCACAGAAGTTCAGGTTTGGGTTCAAGGTTGTGTAGATTGTATTATTTCCCCTTATAACATGGTTATAAGGGAAAATAATAGCATTCTGAATACAGAATGTATAGTACAATAGGGCTGGAGGGGTTAAAAAAAAAATAAGGCCCCTTTCACACAGGCGGGTTGAACGCATTGCACCCGCACTGAATCCGGACCCATTCATTTCTATGGGGCTGTGCACATGAGCGGTGATTTTCACGCATCACTTGTGCGTTGCGTGAAAATCACAGCATGCTCCTCTTTGTGTGTTTTTCATGCAACGCAGGCCCCATAGAAGTGAATAGGGCTGCGTGAAAATCGCAAGCATCCGCAAGCAAGTGCGGATGCAGTGCGATTTTCACGGACGGTTGCTAGGAGACAATCGGAATTGGGACCTGATCATTATTATTTTCCCTTATAACATGGTTATAAGAAAAAATAATAGCATTCTGAATACAGAATGCATAGTACAATAGGGCTGGAGGGGTTAAAAAAAATAATAATAATTTAACTCACCTTAATCCACTTGTTCGCGCAGACCGGCATCTCTTCTGTCTTGTTCTGTGAGGAATAGGACTTTGATGACGTCACTACGTTCATCACAAGGTCCGTCACATGATCCATCACCATGGTAAAAGGATCATGTGATGGACCATGTGATGAGCGCAGTGACGTACTCAAAGGTCCTATTCCTCACAGAACAAGACAGAAGAGAAGCCGGCTGCAGTGAACAAGTGGATTAAGGTGAGTAAAATTATTTTTTTAACCCCCTCCAGCGCTATTGTACTATGCATTCTGTATCAGAATGCTATTATTTTCCCTTATAACCATGTTTTAAGGGAAAATAATACAATCTACACAACCTTGAACCCAAACATGAACTTCTGTGAAGATAAAAACGTGATAAAAACTGAACACGGAACGCAATCGCAGTCCAAAACTGACTGCAATTGCGTACCTACTCGCGCGAGTTAGCCGCAATGCATCCGGACACGCTCGTGTGAAAGAGGCCTAAAGGGAGGTGAGAAGTGGAAAGGATAAGCCTCCTTGGCAACCTCTGTATCTGTTTAATTATCATTAGCTATATAAAAATCTGTAAACTATTGCTGTACTTAAGATGACCATAGACATTAGACAGCAGTAGGTTGATCAACCGTTGACCCAGTGATCATCTGGGGACACAGTCATGCACATTGTAGTCCATACTGGTAGTTACAGTCGTTCATACTAGCCATAACTGTTCAATGGCACTGGGGAGACATGGTAGTTTAGCAAAGTACATGAAAATGCTGCTGTTCATTAGCCACTTCCCCCACCAGTTCATCCTCTCTACACTTCAGCTGTCTCTTCATGAGCTCAAGAGACTGAGCTGAAGATCTTATCAGTGGTATTCAGACAGCTCTTTAACTCAGTGGGGGTCATTTACAAAGGCCGACACAAAATGCTGGTGTTTGTTTCTCCCCTAGACTGGAGGAGAAAGCGCCTAAGGCTACTTTAACATAGCCAAGACGGATCCGTCTTGAACACCAATAAAAGTCAAGGGGGGACGGATACGTTTTTTGTTGTGCAAGATTGTGTCAGTGAAAACGGATCCGTCCCCATTGACTTACATTGTGTGCCAGGACGGATCCATTTGGCTCAGTTTCATCAGACGGACAGCAAAATGCTGCAAGCAGCGCTTTGGTGTCCGTCTCTAAATGGAGACTGAACTCATGCAAACTGATGTATTCTGAGCAGATCCATTCAGAATGCATTATAATGCAAACTGATCTGCTTTGGACCGCTTGTGAGAGCCCTGAACAGATCTCACAAACGGAAAGCCAAAACGTGAGTGTGAAATGACACAAATTTATGACGAGGCAAAGACCTGGTTATAGATTAGGTGCACCGCCGGCAGTCCGTGCAACTGGAGTAAAAACTATTCCTGCCCCTGACTGGAGTAGTTTTTACTCCTCTTTCTTCAGGGGGTAAAACGTAAGTAAAGTGGAGAGGACGGCTCAAAAATGCCCATGCAACTAAAACTGGCATGGCGCACTTTGTAAATGACTCCCAGTATTCTGAAATAACTCGTCCTGCAGTGTGATTAGGATGGGTTTTGTGTGTACTAAAAGGATGGCAACTATTTTATTTCTCCTGATGATTTCTCTCTAGACAGAACAAGACATTATAAATAATGATATGTATTTAGGTTTTTTATTTTACTACTGGCTTGCTAAGGGTGCAAACCAGTGCTCTGCATGTTCTACTGACTCACAGTACTGTTTCACTAGCACAGCAGACTCCCTATGCATGTTACTGCAAGGCACAGTGTTCTACACCACTATACAGGCTCTTTGCAGCCCGGAAATAGCTGTTTTTTAACGCAATTTGTCACAAATAAATTCGGATCGAGTCAAATCTTTTTGGGAAATTCGGTAAACCGTTCGAATCAAATTTTTGAGAAATTCACTCATCTCTACTAGCTGTTACTGACAGTCAGGCTCCTACTATAACTGCTGACATCAGAAATAACTCAGATGCCAGTCATTTAACCTCTTCAATGCTCCCTCTCTCACCCCATTGGCCCTCACACAAGATCACTGTCAGGAAAAAAAAAGGCTCTCATAAAATTGCGACAAAAACTTTTCAAAAAAGTTTTCATTGTGTAAAAGTAGTAAAATTAAAAAAACACTACACAAAATGGTATTTCTGTAATTGTACTGATCACCTGTCACGGCGGGCGTGCACTCAGTCTAACAGATAACTCACCAACCAGGCTCTGGGCGAGAGACAGGGGAAGGGTCACCTCCTAACTAATCCCTGACCTCTTTCCCTGCACTGCTCAGCCCACCTACAGACCTTTAAGGTAGGTATGAGGTGTCCCCGTGCCTGGGCTGACAAAACCCTGAATTCCCTGAGATGGTGAAGTAGGGAAATAGGAGCAGCCTGCTCGCACAGAACCTGGATGGGATAGATGACACAAAACAACCAAACTTGAAATAACACTTATCTTCCTGAGCTGGAGCAGACAGCCAACCTTCCTTCCTAGCTTCCAAGACCACAATGATTAGTATAATCCGCCCAGAGGACTGGACTGGTGTATTATTTAAACTAATGACCCCACCCAGTGCACTTGATGAGAGGCGGATCCAGCACGGCTCCAAAACAAACACTAAACTCGTGCTACTATCCTGGCCGACCCTCCGCACATCGTCAGAGTGGGGCATGACATCACCAGAATAAAGTTAACATGTCAATTTCTCACATGGAGTACACCATAAAAACAAAACCCAAAATGCAATAGTGGAATTCCTGCCTTTTCTTTGTCCTGCCTAACAGTAAAATGAATAAAAAGCAATCAACATGTCGTATGTACCCCAAAATAGTACCATCCCAACTCATCCCACAAAACTAAGCCCTCACACAGCTCTGCAAGCGAAAGATAAAAAACATATTGTTCTCAGAAAATAGCTATACTGGTACCCCTGAGGCTGTTCGAAAGCAACATAATGCCCGTAAACTAATCCATCAAAATCTGTGCTGCAATAGTCAAATGGTGGTCTTTCCCTTCTGACGCCCTGTAGTGTGCCCAAACAGCAAGTTATGTCCACATTTATGGCTTTTCCGTATCCAGTAGAATGCGCCTAACAATTCAAGGGGCATGGTCAGATGGCACAGCTGGCATAACACACTGAGCACTGAATGCCATATACATAAAAAAATTGTATTTTTCATTATGCATGGTCTGTTGCATATTCATTAATTTCTGAAAAATATCTGTCAAAATGCTCACCCCACCCTTTAATAAATACCTTGTGAGGCATAGTTTCCAAAATGGGGTCACTTCTTGGGGGTTCCATTTATTATTTCACTCAAAGCCTCTACAGTTGTCAGCACAAGCAGTGGAAATCACCACATTGGGCCTCAATTTGTGGCCTAGTTCCTCAGGATGGGTCATCTGATCCTAGCATCCCCACCGATCAGCTGTTTGAAGAGAAAGCAGTGCTGACCAATGCCTTTTCTTCTTTGTTTACCTGCTCGCCATTGCAATTGCAGCGGCGAGCAGTGTTATTACAACTATTGCATCCCCATTCATTCCTATGGGACAGCTCCTTTCTATTCACTTGAACAGACGGGAGCCGTCCCATTGAAGTGAATGGGGTGCCATAGTTGTAAATACACTGCTCGCTGCTGCAGTAGCGATGGCAAGCAGGTAACCAGAGAAGAGCGCTGCTTTCTCTTCAAACAGCTGATCGGCGGGGGTGCTGGGAGTCAGACCCTCGCAGATCTGATATTAATGATCTAGCCTGAGAATAGGTCATCATTAGAAAAAAGCAAACAACCCCTTTAAAGGACATCTGTCAGATTTGTACCTATGAAACTGGCTGACCGGTTACATGTGCACTCGGCAGCTGAAGGCACCTGTGTTGGTCCCATGTTCATATGTGCCCACATTGCTGAGAATTATGATATAGGCAAATGAGCCTCTAAGAGCAATGGGGGCGTTGCTGTTACTCCTAGAGGCTCAGCTCTCTCTGAAACTGCTGCACCCTCTGCACTTTGGTTGACAGGGCCAGGCAGTGTAAGCATGGTCACCCCTGGCCCTTGACATCCTTTTTACTAAGGATTTTAACCAGCTGTTTTCATTCATAAAATTGCTAATTATCTTTTGCTATTTGCTCATTATTGCGATCATTTCTTGTTCGCTCTTTTATACTACAACTGGTAGCGTTCGGATTATGTGGGGAGCTGTGCTGGTGACAAATGATCATCTTTTAGTCAGGAAGATGTGCACAATCCACAGAAAATAAATGACTTATCGGTCATTGTTCGAATGCTATACACTATTACATGTGGTGAGAATTTCTCAAATTCGAATGGTTATACAAAAAGTCTAACAATAATCACTCTAATAGGCCCTTTAGTCACTTGGCACCAAAGTGCAGACACTGGGCAGGTGGGTAAAATAACTGTGCCTTTGGTTCGGTTTTGTCATTGATACATTCTTTTAATTCATTTCCATATCACAACATGACATGCAGAAGACAAAAAAGGTTAAGTGTTGCTTTCTTAATGGATTATCAATTCATACTTGTTTTACTGGCCACAGTAAAGACATGCAGTTTCATGCAAAAAAGTACCAGCAACTGTTTCTACCCCTGGAGGAATATTGTTTTCAATGGGTTTACACAGTGACATAAAACATTTTTGTCACATATTAACACCCTATAAGTGAATATTTTTTTATTTTTAATAAAAAAAAAGATGGTTTTCTAGATATTTTTGAAGTCACTGTATGTATTCTACTTTCTGTCCTGTCTGTGCAACTTCCTCCTTTGTTTGTACTTTTAGCACATCAAACAGCCTCACCTGATTTTCTTAGTCAGAATATTCACTGCGACCAGAGAGGGAAGGGGATGAGCGACAAAATGAGAGTATCACACATTATACTGATCAGTGCCGTTCTCACCTCAAAGCGTCTCTATCTAAGCCTATCAGGAGAACAATAGACCTGTCATACTGCCATCCCGTTCTACATCTACTATTACCATTAACAGATACAATCTTCCCCTCATGGCAGCAGTAAACTGACAATGCATTACCCTAGCTATATAGGAGGTCTTATTCTAAGATAAATTTAAAAAAATGGCCACCATTGTATTAGTACAAACAAAACCTGCCCTAGCCACACAGCAGCACAAGTTACTTCAGAACAATGAACTAAAGGACTGCCTCAACCTTATTTTCCTGAATACAGCTGATAAGATCTTCAGCTGAATCTCTGTAGGAATGGAGTTCATGAGGAGACATGAAGTACAGAGAGGATAGACCAGAGGTGGTCAACTCCACTCCTGCCCCTCCGGCACTCGGCCCTGCTTACGGCGCCCCCCTCTTCTGTCCTCCTTGTCTGGCGGTAGAAATGGCCCTGAGAGGAAGCATGGAATCCGGAAGCCGCAATCGCCGCCTGAACTCCACCCAGGCTCCGTCACTTCCCATCACAGTCCCATGAGCAGCTCTGCGGGCCGGATAAAAAGGTCCGCCGGGCCGTAGTTTGCCCATCACTGGGATAGACTATGGTAATGGAGACTACATACAAGTGCTGCTGCTCATTAGCCACACCCTCCTCTCAGTACTTCAGCTGTCTCCTCATGAACTCCATTGCTACACAAATTCAGCTCAAGATCTAATTGGCTATATTCAGGATCATAATCCCTGACGAGCAGAGCAGAAAGGAGGATGAGGCAGCTCTTTGGCTCAGTCTTCTGAATTAACCTGTCCTGAAAGGTATTTTGAAATCTACTGTATTTATAATAAAGTAATAGTTAAGTTAAGTATTTTCAGTAATTATTAAGTATTCATTTCTAGAGAATTTAAATTTGACCCACTGTTGACTGTTTGTTAAAGGGGTTTTCCAGGATTTTGATACTAATGACCATTCCCTGTTACACTGATCCTGCTATACACATTTTAGTCCATATTGGCTGTTACAGTCATTCAAACTGGCCATGCATGTTCAATGACACAAGGCAAATGACATTCAATCTTTCTGGGAAAGTGTTTTCCACAGAAAAGATTGTAGGATAGTGACTATTGGACAAAAATTTTAAACATTACCAACTTCTTTACAGATTATAGTCTTTTATCGGTCAGCTAAAATGTTTTTCTTTGTTGTTAAATTTCAGATGACAAATTATCGTTTTTGTTAAAATCAACCTTTTTGACTAACTTTAGACTAATGTGTATGGCCATCCTAACTCACGGGCCAAAAAACACAACAATCCCCCACAAAGCTTCTTTCTGAGGGTTTGCAACCCATAAGTCCATTGTAGACCTCAAAGTGCAGCCCAGGATTGCCAATCTTTGGCACAGCAAGTCCCTTGTGAGGTCCCTCCTGAAGACAAGAGTAGCCAATCTTAGGCACAGCAGTGGACTGACTAATAGTCAGCAGCAAGCGAAGGCTGACTACACACAGGCGTGTGGTCCAGGAAAACAGTCTGTGTGACGGTTATATATCCTGAACCAACTGCAGCATGTCTGTGCCAAACTCACTGCATCATAGTGATCTAGCATGCTGTGAGTTCCAACCCGAGAATGGATCTGCTGTACCATGCTCACAGCGTCATTTGAGTACAGGACAGTTGAGCCATGGAATGAAAGATCACTACAATACAGTAAATTCGGCTCAGACAAGCAGTGGTCTTTCCGGGAAATGTGGCTGTCTTTCCCTGGACCACACACCCATTTAAAATCAGCCTAATTGGAGTTATGAAAATATAAGCCACATAAGACGTGACAAAATCTCTTTAATATTAGAATTTTATTAGAATTAATCTGTTCTTTGTTACAAAGAGTAAAGAAAATCTGGAGTTCAACATCTTGCCAGTAGTCCCCCGAAACTTCAGTCATGTGAATTTCACACTTCCAGCATAGAAACTTTTTTGCCATGATTATCTAACTTCATTTAAATCAACCTACCCAGAGATTCCATCTCCCTACCAGGGGCACAGCCCAGATAATTATCCACTACATTTAGAGAGTAGTTACAAAGCAAATGAAAGGTTCACTGGCTGAGCATAATTAAGCGCTTCCTCTACTCACAACACAGACTCCCCTTATGCAAAGAAAACACAATCATGTTCCATTTCTCAAGGCATGTGTCAGTTTCATGCCTTTCAGAAACCTCCTCATTAATAGGAACATTCATTTTTTCTTGCACCTTTCACGTACAAGGAGGAAGAATTTGGATAGTGCACAACATAAAGCCCAGGGAGGGGGAAACAACAGATATCAACTCTCATAAATTCTCTTTTCATGATCCGGCTCATTCACTGTTTGCGTTTCCCTGTCTTGGCCAGCGGGCAGCTCTCAATGCTTTTCATACAGTGTCTGGTAGCACATCTCTTTATGTCATGTTTTCTTGTGACGTGAACCTACTATGGAGGTTTCTATTCATTGTGGAGGCACCTGCTGCCAAGAGCACAACACTATAAGCCCTCCTGTAGCTTCAGCAAACCATTACCATGCTGCAGACTTTGTCATGCAGTTGTGCCGGTATTTGTTTCCCATGGACAATGTGACAGACTGAGGGGGAAGTTTAAGGGGCAAAGGCCAAAGCAGCCAAAATCACCACAAAGAAATTACAAAGAATGCTCTACATAGAATGCCACAAAATTATTCTGAATTGTTTTTTTTCAGTAATTAATAAAAAAAATAAGACAAATTTCTACATTTGTGTTCTTAGAAAGAAGTTTTTCACTGCTTTGTGTGATCAACAATTTAGAACATTGGCTTAAAAATGTCAGAAGGTTTCATTAAAATGTAGCTGTATAAGTAGAGGTAGTCTATTTGTGGCCAGAACCAACTACCAAATGTCTGGGATCTGACTGTATCAGTGATGCTTTATCAATGGACAGATTGTGGTCTTTTACAGATTTGTTTGCCTTAAAGGTGTATATGGCTGGCCACAGACACAAGATGTATGTTGGCCAAACCCAAAGACTATGCATGGGGCATCCTGTTTGTTCCCTGATGGGAGATGTCAGAAGAGATAAGGATCAGGCAAGTTGGATTTCAACTGACCAAGCATTTTGTCCTTAGGGAGATAAGCCACTGCCAGGAGCCGGCTTCTTCCTACAGAGAACACATGCTTTCTCCCATTTCTTCCTCTCCTCCTGACCACTGTGGCTCCTTACCAATCACTAGAAAGAAGCAGCAGAAATGCAAGGAAAACACTATGCTAGTTATTCCTCTGCTTGGCCTACTCACTTTTTCTGGAGAGCTGCAAGAATGGACATGGACTATCATAATGGCCATGCGGCAAAAAGCAGAGTGAACTGGCACTGTGCCATTCTAAAGCCTCTAATAATATGATCTAGAGAGATATTGGACATAGATGGAAGAGAGAAAGTATAGACTGAAATGTCTTTCCTGTACCACAGACTATCATGGATAAACCATACTTAAACCAACATCTTTAGTAAGGGCAACTATCATAGTTTGTGAAAGAAGAATCACCACAAAATAGTGATAAGCATTGTAATAAAAAAGCAATAGGAGAAGCAGGAAATTTCACAATAGCTTATTCTCTTTACGGCTAGAGCTACATGGCAGCTAGGGATGAGCAAATCGACTTCGGATGAAACATCCGAAGTCGATTCGCATAAAACTTTGTTAGAATACTGTATGGAGCAAGCGCTCCGTACAGTATTATAATGTATTGGCTCCGATGAGCCGAAGTTATTACTTTGCGAAGTCACGCGAGACTTCGAGTAATAACTTCAGAAATTAATTTCTACTGTTAAAAACCTTTTAACGAACTCGGGCTCAGTTCCAAGTGGTACCTTGAAACTGAATCAGAGTTCGGTAAAAGTTTTTTTTTTACAGTAGAAATTTATTTCTGAAGTTCTTACCCAGTAGAAATCCTTAATGGCTTTGACAAACATGGCACGACCAAATAAAGTTCCATTTACATGGGACGATACGGCAGGTGATTGTCAGGAAGGAAGCGTTCCTTCCCGACAAGCCTCTCGTCAGTGTAGGAGTCTTCTACATTTACATGCAACAATCTCCTCCACAGTATAGGGAGGAGCAATCGATAATGTCATAGCTGTTCCCCATACTGTTTGCTGGCAGCAGATGCTTGTTCATCTAGTAATTGGCGGCACGTTTACACCGCTAGATAATCGCTACCGAGCGTTCCTATGACAAATTCTCGGCCCGTGTAAAGGGCCCTTAACATGATGTAGTGTTGTCTGCTTTGCAGCTAATTAAAGTAATGGGGTTGTGTTGGGGTCCTGCTAGCTGATGTGACCATGGCATGATAGTTGCAAGAAATTTACCGTAACACACTTGGATATCTTGTACCTGTCATGTTGTGGTAACTTATAGGTTGCAATACAATACCATTTGCTTCATTACTTACAATGCAGAGCTAAGCTTTGATTTTTGGCTGTGTGTTGTGTGGCCAAAGTTGCCGTGTAGCCGTACCCTAAAGACAAAATAGGACATCGCTTAAAGGGAATGTGTCATCAGAAAATGACCTACTGTTTAAATCACTTTTTTATGTTTAACCCTTTCTACCCTGGGCCTGTTTTCACCTTCCTGCCCAGGCCATTTTTTGCAAATCACTTTATGTGGTAAGAACTTTGGAACACTTTTACTTATCAAAGCCATTCTCAGATTGTTTTCTGCACATTGTACTTTATGACAGCGGTAAACTTGAGTCAATATATTTCACCTTTATTTTCTAAAAAAATCCACATTTACCAAAAACTTTTGAAAAATTCAAAATTTTTATTTCTCTGCTTTTAAAGCAGATAGTGATACACCATAAAATAGTTATTACTTAACATTCCCCATATGTCTACTTTATGTTGGCATCATGTTGTAAATGTCATTTTATATTTTTAGGACGTTAGAAGGTTTAGAATTTTAGAAGCAATTCTTAAAATTAAGAAAACTTCCAAAACCCACTTTTTAAAGACCAGTTCAGTTATGAAGTCACTTTGAAACCACCTGTAAATGAGCCCATTTTTAGAAACTACACCCCTTAAGTTATTCAAAATTTATTTTACAAACTTTGTTAACCCTTTAGGTGTTCCACAAGAATTAAATGAAAATGGAGATGAAATTTCAAAATTTCACTTTTTTCGGCAGATTTTCTATTTTAATCAATTTTTTTCTGTAACACAGCAAGGATAGCAGCCAAATAAAACACAAAATATATTACCCCTATTCTGCAACATACAGAAACTACCCATATGTGGTTGTAAACTGCTGTATGGGCATACAGCAGGGGGCAGAAGGAAAGGAGCGCCATATGGTTTTTGGAAGGCAGATTTTGCTGGACTGGTTTTTAGGCACCATTTCACATTTGATGACCCCCTAATGCATCCCTACAGTAGAAACTACCAAAAAGTGACCCCATTTTGGAAATTACGGGATAAGGTGACAGTTTTGTTGGTACTATTTTGGGGTAAATATGATTTGTGATCGCTCTATATTGTGCTTTTTGTGAGGCAAGGTAACAAAAAAATGGCTGTTCTGGCACAGTTTTTATTTTTGGTGTTTTACAATGTTCACCTGACAGGTTAGATCATGTGCTATTTTTACAGAGCAAGTTGTTATGGACACAACACCAAATATGTCTTTAGTTTTACATAATAAAGCATTTTTATTTTTTTTTAAATCATGTTTTTGTGTCATTTTCTGAAAGCCATATTTTTATTTATTTTTTCTGCCGATCGTCTTGTGTAGAGGTTTGTTTTTTGCTATAAGATTTGACTTTTTTTTTTGCACCATTTTTGGGTACATATGATTTTTTGATCACTCAACATTGCACTTTATGGGGTAAGGTGACCAAAAAATTGGTTGATATTTTTATAGAGTAGGTTGTTACAGATGCAGCAATACCTAATATGTCTTCTGTTTTTATAACGTATTTCAGTTCTCCATTTTCTGAAAGCAATATTTTTTTTATTTTTGGACAATTGTCTTATGTAGGGGCTCATTTTTTGCAAGAGGTGACGGTTTGATTGGTACTATTTTGGGGGACATATGACTTTTTGATCACTTGGTATTATACTTCTTGTAATCGAAGGTGACAAAAGATGGTTTTTTTGGCAGGTTTTTTTTTTTTACGGCGTTCACCTGAGGGGGTAGGTCATGTGATATTTGTATACAGCAGGTTGTTCCGGACGCGGTGATACTAAATGATGTTTAAAACATATTTCAGTTTTACATAGTAAAAGCATTTTTTTTTTTTAAAGTTTCTCCATTTTCTGAAAGCCATATTTTTTTATTTTTTTTGGGCGATTGTCTTATGTAGGGGGCTCATTTTTTGCAGTATGAGGTGACCGTTTAGTACTATTTTGGTGTACGTATGACTTTTTCATTGCTTAGTATTACACTTTTTGTACTGTAAGGTGACAAAAAATAGCTTTTTTGGCAGTTATTTATTTTTACAGAGTTCACCTGAGGGGGTAGGTCATGTGAGGTGGCGGTCCCGCTATGACATACTATTAAATCATGTCGGAAAGGGGTTAATATATTTTTAAAGAATTTTTGATGTTCAAACAGAATGACCTCCCATAGAGGTCAATGAGGTCCCCTCTAGACCCTTGCGTCTATGGCCCATAGGGCTGCTGTGAAGCAATTTTTTTTTAATGCTTTGTAAATTCTGTAAAGAACAGCTCAGGCAAGGTGGCAGCCCCCATAATCATGTTCAGAAAAAATATATAATCAGAAAATAAAATCAGATTGGCTGCTACCTGGTTTTAAATGGAAGATAACATTTTTGGTGACACATTTCCTTTAAATAATTTTATTTATACTGTTGAAACTTCACCCTCAGGCATGAAGTGAGCAATTCCAGTATACACTGTTATTTTGTCAAATCATCCCTTTACAATTGTGAGTGACCAGAGCCTTGCCCTACAGGAGCTGTCAGCAGAATACAGGTACTGTTTAAACCAGTCTGCTTCTTCTCCTTGAGGGTCTCATCAGCACATCATGACTGTGTCAACAGTGCAGGGAAAAAGATCAGTGTCCTGTATCCTGAAGTGGGTTACAGTGTACGTAATCCAGATTAGCTGGTTTCCGTATCCCGAACAATACCTATCATCCCGTGTACATGCAGAGAAAGAACACCAATGAAAGTAGTGTCCATCATTGATCTTCAGCATGACCAGTAAACGTGGCTCATAGCAACATTGCGCAAACATTGCTGCCTATTGCCTGATAATCCTGTACATTTCCATCAAGTCTTTGTTGGACAACTCAGGCTACTTTCACATATGCGTTTTGGTTTCAGGTTTTGAGATCCGGCAGAGGATCTCAAAACCTGACCAAAACGGTTCCGTTTTGATTACACATCAGGATGCATCCGTTCCATTAGGATGCGGTTGTGTGAAACTGAAACAAAACAAACCGATCCGTTTTTTTTTTTTAGGATCTTACTTTTTTTTTTACTTACATTGTTTTTAGTGACGGATCCGGTTTGTTTAGTTTTGATGATCAGACACAAAACCGCAGCTTGCAGTGGTTTTGTGTCCGGTCACAAAACGGAATGCTGACGGACATCCTGAACGGATCTCTTTTCATTCAGAATGCATGGGGACAAAACTGAACCGTTCTGGCCCGGTTTTGAGACCCTCTGCCGGATCTCAAAACCGGAATGCCAAAACGCATATGTGGAAGTAGCCTTAGTCCTTCGGAGATTTAAAATGTTTTCCTGTATACAAGAGTTCTTCTCAGATGATCAGTGCAAATACATATCATGTCCTTTCATTCCTGCCCAAGTGAGAGAATCCACAAAAGAAAAAGTTACCTGCACAGAAAATGCAGGCTGTCCTCACTTATATTGAGGTTGATTGAAGACCTGTACAGTATGTGCCTGATGATAGGGTTAGCTCAACCCCGCAGCCTATAGCTATTCAATAAAGGAGGATTGCCATCAATGTAGATTGATGACTGGTCAGTATGCTCTAGTGCGTTCCAGACCTGGGGAACAACCTTACCATTACCATTGTGATACAGCAGCCTTGTGATTACACAAATTTGTACCTGTAATCAGTGCAACACCATCAAGTGAACACGATTTCAAGTGCTAGACATGTATTATATGCAACATCTTCTAAGGCTGAGATTACACACTGCAGTCGTGGTGCAGATTTTGCCATGGTTTTCTGAAATCACAGGAAAAAAACTGCAGTTTTGCTGCCAGTGCAGAAAAACGTGGCAACATTTTCACCATGCCTACGACATGTAAACCCAACCAAACCGGCCTACTTTTTTTTAGGTTATGTTAGGTCAGGGATGGCCAACCTGCGGCTCTCTAGCTGTTGTAAAACTAAAACTCCCACCATGCCCTGCTGTAGGCTGTGTGGGCATGCTGGGAGTTGTAGTTTTGCAACAGCTGGAGAGCCTCAGGTTGGCCATCCCTGTGTTAGGTTATGACAGCAATATTGTAAGGAAAGGAAACCAAGCATGGCAAAATTATATCAGTGAGCAAAAACACTGGGACATTAACAAAAGAAGAATTTTCTAATTAAAGAGGACACCTGACATGTTTGTTTTAGTAACTACTTGCATTCCCCGTGCAATAACAATTTTGGAGCGTTTGTTGTTTTGATCCTATGATGTGCCATCCCTTTATTATTCCTTCAAGAAATTATGGAATGAATTGCAATCAGTTTTGTAGTGAAGGTCCAGATGGGTGTTACCAGTTGGGGTAGGTGTCCCTGCACAGTGTGACACCGGCAACACTGATTGGATAGTGTCAGACTGTGGAGGATCACGCCTCCAACTGGTAACACCCATCGGGACCTACGCTGCAAACTGCTAGTAATTAATTCATAACTTTAAGCATGAATAATAAAGGAATGGCACAGAGTCATAAGAATAGAGGCTATACAGAATTATTACATGCGGGATGCAAGTGGTTGCTAAAACAGACATGTCAGGAGAGGTGCTCTTTAAATGGTAGAAAACGACTCAATGGTCAAGGCGCAAGTCATGCTATAGACTAAGACACTGATGTGTCTTGCCATAGTCTGCAATGAAGGAAAGGTATTGGTACATCACATGGAGCACCAGGCGGACTTTCTTCTGGAGTTAAGTTTGCGGTCCCTGTGTGTGTCTGAGTCAAGCAGAGATGGATAGCTTTTTTCTCAACCTGTATTTAAACAAAGACTTCGGAGTTCATCAACCTCCCACTGAAATTCACAGCTGCTGAACACACTAATCCCCTCTCCCTTCCTTTATGTCTTTCAATGGGCTCCTTGCTTCAAAGACACTTTGGGAAAGGACTTTGCAGAATTTCGTAGAACTCCCTCAATAGAAGTTAGTGCAAGTATTATTCACAGAGCAAGTGGCTTTACAAACAAATACAGCCCAACAATCCCCTCTTCCCTCCCAAACACACACACAGGCACAAAAACATTCTAGCCCCCAGACATGATGTTATCTAAAACAGGATTAGAGGCCTGATCTCTCAATGCGGTGGATCTGCCAACTAACACTCTGTCACCTCTCTGTGCCTTTTGTCATAACAAATCTCCTGAATGCAATAAATGCTGGCCTAGCTCAGCTGCATCCGGATGTTTGGGGACACAAGTAACAGTGAATGTTGCTTTGTCACAAGACAGAATGTGTCCTGCTTTAAATATGCACCGATAAGTATGCAATGGACCCATGCATAAGCGCCGTGTCTGTTATCTGGACTAGAAAACTGCACTGAAGAAAAATGCAATGAGATGATAGGTATTTTCCACCAAGACAACCTAAGTCCGTTTTCTTGCAGACAGGTTTTCTTGCTCATTTTACCCTGTCTTAAGGTGGATTTACACGTACAGAGGAGGCGTTTCTTCCCGACAACTGGCTGCTCTTTAGCAGGGGTGAAGCTCTGCATTTACATGCAGTGATCACTTCCACAGTATGGGGGTCTCTATTGCGATCGCTCGTCCTCATACGGCTGCATTGTTTCTGGGCAGCAGAGTTCTGTTCAAACAGCACAATCTGCTGCCCAGAAACAAAAATGTATGTGCCTGCACGAACGGCAGGATAGCCAGATGAACGAGCGTTACGCTTATTCATCAGGTAATCAGCTGCTCCTTTTACAAAGGCAGATTGTCGGGAATGAGCGTTCGCAGGAACGCGATAATCTGCCTGAATATCTAAACATGTAAATCCACCATTAATAAGCTTGCAAAGATTGCATGAGATAACGATGTCTCCTGATTCCCCCTTTCACATGAGATCAGCTGAGCATGCATGTGTTGTGAACGAGAGTGGGGGAAAAAGACACTGCCAGACACCTCCTGCGGGTGCCTTATCCCCACCAAGAACAGAAATACTGGGCATCTGAAATCTAACTGCCTCATCTCCATCTTCCTGCGACATCTGCAATTGGAGAGAGTTAGGAGGCTCCCACACGCACATAAGATGGTAGGCTGATCCCGCTGAAATCGTTCCGTTCGGCTGAGCAACATCTAAGACTGGATTCACATCCTTTTTTGTCTTATGTAAAAATTGTATATAGAGGTTTAGATATATACAATTAAAACACGCTTAAGGCTACTTTCACACTGGCATTCGGGGCAGATCCGTCTTGTATCTGCACAGACGGATCCGCAAATCCGATAATGCAAACGCTTGTATCCGTTCATAACGGATCCGTTTGCATTATTAATAAAAAAAAAAGTCTAAGTCAAAACAGATCCGTCTTGACTTACATTGAAAGTCAATGGGGGACGGATCCGTTTTCAGTTTGGCTTCGCATCGTCAGGCGGACACCAAAACACTGCAAGCTGTGCTTTAGTAAGCGCCTAAAAAACGCAACGGAGACCAAACGCAGCCAAATTGATGCATTCTGAGCAGATCCTTATCCATTCAGAATGCATTGGGGCTGAACTGATCCGTTTTGGGCCGCCTGTGAGAGCCTTGAAACGGATCTCACAAGCGGACGCCCAGAAACACCTTTAGCATGCACAAAGAATAAGAATTATTTAATGATCAAAGAACATTATTTCGCAGATTTTTGTTATAATTGCAAAGAAACTCGGGTCACCACTGCACAAATATATAAAAGAATTAAAAAAGGTCTAGGTAAGGTGATAAAATGTAAGAGTGAGATTAAATGGGCATTGGGCATAGGGAGTGATTGTGCACTCAATTGGGGGGTTGTTTCTAAAAACGTAAAACGGGCATCAATATCTAGTCATTTTAGGGCTTATTCAATTTAAAATAGTTCATCGACTAGATTACACCCCACTGCAGCTTTCTAGGATATATAAGGATTTGGACTACAGGTGCCCTAAGTGCCAAAGTGAACAAGCCGACTTTATCCATATGATATGGAGCTGTCCGATTATCCAGAAGTACTGGGGCATGATCTTTGAAGAAATGGGTAGGAGGTCCTCTCTTAAACCTGCACTAGGAATAGAATTAGCAGTATTTGGGTTTTTCCCCTCTGATATTGCAGGTAAGAAGGAAACAATCTGGTTGAAAGGATTACTATTAGCCAGAGTTATAATAATCAGAAATTGGGGGGCTAACAAACATCCTGAATTTGCAGAGTGGAGATGTTTAATGAATAAGATAAAAGAACTATGAAAGGGCCTCCTGTCGGGTAATGAAACAGATAGTACGCTGGGAACAGTCATTGGCAAACTGGACCTAGAATCTCCCATGTTGAGATGGATCCGGTCCTAGGGGGATTATCCGTATTAGTTGATTGTCTTATTAGTGTACCGATATTGCTCATGGCTCCCGAGATAATGAGGGCATTGGGTGGGAGGGGTGGAAGAGGGTATTGATGTTAATAAAAATTCATTATGTGCAAGGTCATCTGTTATATATCTCTGTCTTGAGATAATGGATTTGCTGGGGCCTATGTAGGAAATTGGTTGTATTTTATATTATTATTGTGAAAAATAAATGATTAAAAAAAAAAAAAAAAAGATTGTATACCTTAAATCAGGGATGACCAACCTGCGGCCCTACAGCTGTTGCAAAACAACAATTCCCAACATGCCCTGATAGCTGTGGGCATGCTGGGAGTTGTAGTTCTGCAACAGCTGGAGGGCCGCAGGTTGGCCATCCCTGCCTTAAATGGATGCCATGCAGTGACATCCGTTACTATAGAGTCCCACTGAAAAATAAATGTATATGTTAACTGATACATTTTTTTTGCTGTACTACACTTTTGCATTCTTTTATTCCCCCAACTTAGGCTACTTTCACACTCGCGTTTTGGGAGGATCCGTCATGGATCTGCAAAAACTGATCTCATTACAATCATACAACCGCATGCATCCATCAAGAACGGATCCGTTTGTATTATCTCTAACATAGTCAAGATGGATCCGTCATGAACCCCATTGAAAGTCAATGGGGGATAGATCAGTTTTCTATTGTGCCAGAGAAAACGGATCAGTCCCCATTGACTTACATTGTTTGCCAGGACGGATCCGTTTGGCTCAGTTTCATCAAGCGGACAGCAAAACGCTGCAGTCAGCATTTTGGTGTCCGCCTCCAGAGCGCAATGAAGACTGATCGGAGGCAAACTGATGCATTCTGAGCAGATCCTTTTCCATTCAGAATGCATTAGGGCAAAACCGTTTTGGACCGCTTGTGAGAACCAATGACAGATCTCACAAACGGAAAGCCAAAATGCGAATGTAAAAGTAGCTTTATATGTTAAACGTAGGGCAAAATCGCGTGATGTGAACCCAGCCTAAGGTGTATGGCCAACTTATGGCATCTCACCTACAGTGGCCACTCTTATTAATGCACTACTTGCACATATATTTACAGCAGACGGGTCTAGGCAGGATGAATTTGAGGTGCAATGATACTGGGGAACTGCATATTGTAAATTGTAGTGCCCTAATATCTTACAGTCATTTTTGGAAGTGTTCCCATACTAACCCACAGGTTTGCAGGGTGCAAGAATTTCTCTGCTTACAGAATACTACTTCTGCTGACAGATCTGAAGGGCAGGAGTTGGGAAACCTGAAATCCACAAGAAACCCTTTTTTTCCCCCATAATACTCCTGTGGCTAAGACTACAGTTTATATTATCATACTGCTCATTACAGCAAATTTCTGAGGAGGATGGAATAGAAACCACTACCATTTTGTATTGTTGTAGACGTATGTATAAATTATGTATTTACGTTTAATATATAAGGAAACAGCATCCAATTAACAGATGTTTTTACAATGCGCCAATGGTGATCCAACTTGGGATACTTGGGATGACACCCGCTGACCGAGCACCCACATCGTGACGCAAACATGACAAAAGATCTGCCAGGAGTATATGCCAAACATAGGGCTCTGACTGTACACAAGGACTAAGAAGTGGTCTCCAATAAGACAAAGCAAACCAATTAAGCAAAGCAACTTTATTTTACGAAACAAAAATACACCATATGAAAAATGAAGGCATATACAATTGCAAATAATGGCGGGATGCATTGAGAGGTTCACAAAATTGCCCATCACATAATGTATCAACATCTTCACTAACGATGGGTAATGAACTTTTTCCAGTAGGTGTATATCACGGATATTTTGAGAGAGAGTATCTTGTATCTATCAGGGTATGAAATAAGAATGGTTTGTCCAGAATAACCACAATGTCAGTCCTGTAATGACAAAGCACAGTCCTACCTATAGAGGAATATGTTTGAGGGATCTGCAAAATGTTTGCCTTGAGCAGCAATTAATCCTCCTTCTAGATCAGATTCTCGGTTATATAGTTATGGACACAAAATAACCAACGCAATATCTCCATATGTGTACAATTGTCACTGCAAATGCTATGGTTTGAATAATAATCTGAAAATATAGAAGCAAATAACAAAATGGAAGAGGATAACAGTAAAACTGAGCTGTATTGTACAGATAGTAAATTCTCGGTGTTATCATCTGGAAATAAGTAGCTGTTTTACTACCCACTGAGAAAGAATGCATTAAATTACCCTAAATCATTTCCTAATTCCAAATACAGGAAGAGGGGAGTGAAACTGAAGACCTTGGCTTGGCTGGAGATCACAAGGACCACTGTGGAGTAAGGAGGAATGTACAACATCCTCACCCATCAATGCATCTCCTCGCCGTGTGGATGAAAACATCCGGCGTCGGGAGGCAGCCAATAGCAGGCCGCGACGGGAATTAGCGTCCCTAGCATTGCGGATGACGCTAGGGAGGCTCGTCCCTGTCACAGTCTGCTATTGGCTGCCTCCCAGACCCCCCCCCCCTTGACGCTGGATGTTTTTATCAGTGAAACGGGGAGATGCAGCAGTGGCTATGCAGGCTTCAGAAGCAATGCAGGTGCCGGGGATTAAGGTAAGATCATTGTGTGTGAGGAACCCGGGCATATGGGGGGCATTTCAGGGGTCGGATAAACCCTTTAATGGAAACCCCATGCATCAGCCAACACACTCCATTTCACATTCAGGAACTTTGCAGTTGGAAAATCTGCAGCATTTACAGTAATAGCAAATCTCATCCATAAGCTGCAGAAAAGAAATCCACAAATTGATCTGCAGTGAGGATTTTACATAGCATGTCAACTTATGCTGCGGATTTCCACTTAGGATTTTCCCTTCAATACATAAAGGGGAAATCCGCAACAGATTTTGATGCGGCAAAATAGGTCCCATCAAAATATACCCTAAATAGGTTACTGGAGCTCAATTTTTTTCCATTCATATCCCTTTTCCCCTTTTATACAGAAGGGGGCGTTTACCTTTTAGGGGTATTTGAGCAGACCGCTCTCCTCCTGGCCAGACCTGCAAAGGGAAGCATACTGACCTGTTCTCCACGACTTCATGCGGGTACCCTGCTGTCAACATCCGCTTTGACGCTGCTGTAGCCAATGCTGGCCGCAGCGGTGACCTGCCCTTCTTGCGTCATGTCAACTGGTCAAATACACAAGGGATGCAGGTCACCAATGTGGCAATTATTGGCTGCAGTGGTGTCAAAGCGGATGTTGACAGTACAGGATCTGAGCAAAGCGGCGGCAAGGATGTGAAGGAGCCAGGACCCAGAGGTGAGAAGAAGGTAAATATACTCCCCTTTGCAGGTCTAGCCATGGGGAGGGTGGATCTGCCTAAACAAAATAAAAAGATAAAATTCTGTCTGCCTTCACTAGGCGGAGTTTACTGCATTGAGGTTTATACAGATCAAGCTGAATCCCTAAAAAGATCTATCAGATTGTTATATGATAGAATTGCATAGAATAGGTTTGCACATCTTATGTGTATAATTTTTTTAAATTTTTTTCTAAATGAGTCAATGTCCACCTTAAAACCTCAGGTTGGTTAATTTTGTAAGCATTTGATCTAGCATTTGAAGCTTCCTTTTCCTAACATAGGGCTCCTAAACCCTTACATAGACATTAAATAATACAAGTTTGGCTTCCTGTAGCCGCCACAAGAGGGAGCTTACTGCATATTGTTTATACATAGAACTTAAAGAGAACCTGAAATGCAGTACAATCTACAGGCAGCATGTTATAGAGAAGATTGATATATCGTTTTATGGGAAAAGATTCAGTAACACTTATAATTCACATTTAAATCTCTGCAATTTCTGATTTCATTGTTCATGGGGAAGGTGTAATCAGTGATTGCTAGCATTGTGTGTGTAACTGTGTATACAACGATAGCTGACTGTCACCAATAACTGAACACAGGGAGGTGTTATCAGTGACAGCTAATATTGTGTGTGTAACTGTATACAGAGATGGTCAACAATAGCTGTACACGGGGGAGATGTTATTAGTGACTGATAGCATTGTGTGTGTAAGTGTGTATACAGAGATAGCTGACTGTGACCAATAACTGAACACAGGGAGGTGTTATCAGTGACTGCTAGCATTGTGTGTGTAAGTGTGTATATAGAGACAGTCAACAATAGCTGTACATGGGCGGGGGGAGGTGTTATTAGTGACTGATAGCATTGTGTGTGTAAGTGTGTATATAGAGACAGTCAACAATAGCTGTACATGGGCGGGGGGAGGTGTTATTAGTGACTGATAGCATTGTGTGTGTAAGTGTGTATACAGAGATAGCTGACTGTGACCAATAACTGAACACAGGGGAGCTGTTATCAGTGACTGCTAGCATTGTGTGTGTAAGTGTGTATATAGAGACAGTCAACAATAGCTGTACATGGGCGGGGGGAGGTGTTATTAGTGACTGCTGGTACTGTGTGAGCAACTGTGTATACAGAGATAGCTGACTGTGACCAATAACTGAACACAGGGAAGGTGTTATCAGTGACTGTTAGCATTGTAACAGTGTATATAAACACTGCCTGTCCGAAAAAAAAAAAAGTCGCCACCTGGATTTAACTAAGCAAAATAGGTATGAGCCTCCTATTGTATAATTACTCCATGAGCGATTATCTTTCTGCTGGCAATAAGTTATTTAACCCCAACTGGTGCAATGAGTTGCTTCTCATTTCCTAAACAACCATGTCGAAAGACACATCTTGTGGTCGTGGAAAAGATGTTAGTCTGTTTGAGAAGGGTCAGATCATTGGCATGCATCAAGCAGAGAAAACATCTAAGGACATTAAAGAAACTACTAAAATTGGGTTAAGAACTGTCCAACGCATTATTAAAAACTGGAAGGATAGTGGGGACCCATCGTATTCGAGGAAGAAATGTGGCGGGGGAAAAAATCTTTAATGATCGTGATCGGCGATCACTAAAGGAACTTTCACACTAGCGTTTTTCTTTTCCGCCACTGAGTTCCGTCAAAAGGGCTCAATGCCGGAAAAGAACTGATCAGGTATATCCCCATGCATTCTAAATGGAGAATAATCCGTTCAGGATGCATAAAGATGTCTTGAGTTCAGTCATTTTGACTGATCAGGCAAAAGATAAAACCGTAGCATGCTACGGTTTTATCTCCGGCGAAAAAAAACTGAAGACTTGCCTGAATGCTGGATCCGGCATTTTTTCCATAGAAATGTATTAGTGCTTTCAAAATACCGGAATGCCGGATCCATCCTTCCGGTCTGCGCATGCGAAAAAAAGGTGAAAAAATAAATGCCAATCCGGCAATAAATGACGGATCCGGCATTTCAATGCATTTTTCTGACTGATCAGGCATTTTTAAGACTGATCAGAATCCTGATCAGTCTTACAAATGCCATCAGTTGGCATACGTTTTGCCGGATCCGGCAGGCAGTTCCGGCAACGGAACTGCTTCCCGGATCACTCTGCCGAAAGTGTGAAAGTAGCCCTCAATGTTTGGTGAAATCGAAGAAAAACAACAGTAGAACTCAGGGCCATGTTAAATAGTGAAAGTAAGAGCATTTCCAAACGCACAATGAGAAGGGAACTCAAGGGATTGAGACTGAACAGCTGTGCAGCCGTAAGAAAAGCACTAATCAGTGAGGCAAACCAGAAAAAAAAGCCTCAATTTGCTAGGGAGCATAAAGATTGGACTCTGGAGCAATGGAAGAAGGTCATGTGGTCTGATGAGTCCAGATTTACCCTGCTACAGACTAATGGGCGCATCAGGGTAAGAAGAGAGGCAGATGAAGTGATGCACCCATCATGCCTAGTGCCTCCTGTACAAGCCTGTGGGGGCAGTGCTATGATCTGGGGTTGCTGCAGTTGGTCAGGTCTAGGTTCAGCAACAGTATGTGCTCCAAGAATGAGGTCAGCTGACTACCTGAACATACTGAATGACCAGGTTATTCCATCAATGGATTTTTTTTCCCCTGATGGCACGGGCATATTCCAAGATGACAATGCCAGGCTTCATCGGGCTCAAATTGTGAAAGAGTGGTTCAGGGAGCATGAGACATCATTTTCACACATCTATTGGCCACCACAGTCCAGACCTTAACCCCATTGAGAATCTTTGGGATGTGCTGGAGAAGGCTTTCCGCAGCAGTCAGACTCTACCATCATCAATGCAAGATCTTGGTGAAAAATTAATGCAACACTGGATGGAAATAAATCTTGACATTGCAGAAGCTTATCGAAACAATGCCACAGAGAATGCGTGCTGTAATCAAAGCTAAAGGCTTTTTTTTGGTGCCGACTTTTTTTTGGACAGGCAGTGTATATCTGTATACACACTTACACGGAAAATGCTATCAATCACTTCTAACACCTCCAACGTGTACGGCTGTTCACAGGGTGGTGAAAAGTTAAAAAAATCTAATCAAAAGATATAAAATGTTTATTACAAGTCATACTGAAACTTTTCCTACAAAACTATTTATCAATCTGCTCAGCTCCTTCTGCTTTATAACAAGGTGCCTCCAGATTAATTTGCATTTTGTGGTGACAGGTCCTCTTTAAAGGGGCTGTCAGAGCAGGATTTTTGAGGGGATCAAAATGGCATAAAGAGACAAAAGTGATATTCACCAATACCCAAGAACTCTGGTTTGATGCATCCCAGGTCTCCGCTGGTATTCTCAATACACAGGAAATGTACAATACACAGTCAATCACGGCAGAGGTAGGTCATCCCTGTGCCCAACAGTGTGTCGAGAAGAATCAGAAAGTAGAGTCCGGCAGGAACCTGCAAATCGCTGGATCAGGAGCGATGGGGAATCTGTGAGGTGAGAATATCACTTTGTTTTTTATGCTGTTCTGGTGTAAAAAAAATGACCTTCCAGACAACCACAAAAAAACTGCATGCAGTAATCTTCTAAGTCCCCTCTACTGGTGGCTACAAGTAAGCAGTTTTGTCTGTGCCTCAAGGAAGTGGAGCTCCGATCAAAATACATTATGAAATTAATCAGCAAGCAATCTTGAACCTAAAAATTTTGTTGAAAAGTTGACATTTCCGTCCCAAGTCGTATGTCTTCATTTGAAAGTCATGTCCATAGTTCTGTTCAGCAAGTAGAAGCCAAGGTCATGCGATATCCTGTTTCACATTTAAATTAGCAATGGGCAATCAGAAAGCAATTCATAAAGTATTACAAAATGTGTTCAGTTCTCAATTTCTTTGAACCAAAAAACTGGCATCAAAAAAGTTGAAAAATTTGGCACACAGCATTTTTTGCAACTTTGCGATGTTATGCCGAAAAAAGAAATAGCAGATAGGGCGAGGCCAAGCACGGGCTGGCAAATTTACTATAATTTATACCATAAAGTGGCGTAAATGATAGCACGAATCTATGCCATCTCCTAGCTGGTGCAGATCTGCATTCCTGGTGCACAGATAAAAGATGCGCCTGTGCCATCTTACTCCAGCGCATTTTAGACTAATACTGGCATATGAAATGCTTATCTTAGTAAATCCCCCCTCTTTCAATAACTTTTTATGTAGTCTATTATTGGAATGCTACAACTACTAAACATTTAACTGTGATGTTTAGCTGATGTGCAAACATTCGATTAAAAAACTAAATTCACATTAACTGGGGAATGAACACAACTCTTAAATTAGGACCTCCTTTTCATCTTGGGCTCCTCTTCTGATATCCAAGACGGCCACACGGTTTCTCAGACAATCTGATGCACAGTGTGTATCGGCTGCTCAAGACGCTTCCTACTCTTTGATTGGCCAGCACTCGTCATGTGCACAGTACTGGCCAATTCACAAGCAGCAGGAAGTGTCTTGGGCTATTAAATGCACACAGTATGCGAAGCTGCACGGCCATCTTGGATGGGAAAAGAACAGCATGAGTCGTGGTGAATCTGCAACTAAAAAGATGAAACAAAGGGCAGCAGGTAAGTGTTCTGCTCATTCCCTAGTCAATGTGAAGTTTTTTCTTAAACCGGAGGGTCACTTTAAATGTAGTGTGTATGCCGGTCCTTGGATATGCAGTAAAGCATTCACATATATTAAGTTTTGGATTTCCCTGGGTCATTTATACATCAGTTGTAACCAGCATTAGTGATGTGCATGCAGATAAATATTCATTTCCAAATAATTAAATAATTAATCATTTAAAAGGGGTTGGCCCATCTAAGACGTTGGTGGCATATCACCAATGTCTGATAGGTGCGGGTCCCAGCCGCCCTCCATGCATTTCTATGGGAGACTTGAAAATAGCCGAGCGGCAAGCTCGGCTACTTTCAGAAGTCCCCCAAAAAAATGAATGGGAAGCACAACAAGCAAGTGCGCCCACTGCTCCATTCATTTCTATGGGGCTGATGGAAATAGCTGAGCCAGCGCTCGGCTATTTTTGGCAGTCCCATAGAAATAAATGGAGGGTGGCCACACAGGGACAGTCCACTCTCCTTCACTTTACGGGCTCTGTTCTAGAGATAGGTTTGTGTCCCTTCAGACATTGGTGGCATATCCTAGCGATATGCCACCGATGTCTGAGATGGGCCATCCCCTTTAAGTCTGACATGCCATAAAGAGGACCAGTCAGCCTGACATATTTGTTTTAGCAAAAATTGTATTCACCACAAAAAAATTCTGGAGCACTTTTTCTTAGAAAAATCAGGTATTACCATTCCTCTTGTCAAAAGGGTGTGTAACTACAGTCTTACCACTCCAGAATAGTTATTTAAGGGGGCTGTCTCATCGAATATAAAAATGAAAATCAGACATCATATATGGCATGACGGTCTCTTTCTAGCAAAGGTGGAACCAGCCCTGTACCTCACATGGATGCAGAGATCTGCCTATTCATTGATCCAATTGCTTTGCTGGCAGCTCAGAGGACTCGTCCTTGCTGCAGCAGCTCTCTCCCTGTAGCTGTCACAACATGACGAAGGATAGAAGTGAGGATGTGCGACCACCTCAGTGAGGTGGACAGAGAAATAAAGAAAAAAAAATGCAGTTGGCACTGTACAGATACAATTTAATGAATAACTCAGTGGCTATACTAAATTTATAATTGCATTCAATTACAAAAGTATTCAGATCCAGGTGATGGTTTGAAAAATGAACAATATTTTTTTGTGGGATGACCCCTTTAATTGGGAATGTAAGTTTTTAGTAAAACAAGCATGTCAGGAGAGCTGCAGGTCCCCTTTAATCAATGTATCACAACCCTGTTTTCCCACTTGTGCACCCAATTAAGACGTAAGAGTGACGTTAAATGGTTTATTCAGTATATTGTGCTTTTGGAAACAGATTTTAAATAATTCAATAACTTAAAACGATGCAGTAACTACCTGAGCATATACTTTATCTTACAAACACACCATAGTCTTACATAAGAAAGAGGCGTAACTTGTTCACACTGCTGGCTGTAATTTCCTCGTGGCTTTTTTATACAGTATAGTAAAATTCCTTTAATAGGTCATCTGAGACTAGAGAACATCTTTTAATCTGGCACCTCCAGGGACAATTACAACCAGCACTGGACGCCAAGAAAAAGAATCAAACAAAGAAAGGCCCTGCTGCATATACAGTACAGGGAAAGCAGGCAATAGGTAAAGGTTCATTTCTCCAGATGCTTCTAATAATAATAATATTCACTGCAAAGCCAATGACTATAAAGGCCTATACCATACAATTAGGTCATCCAGATTGTCTTTGGAAGCAGGGGTGTGCTCCCTTGCCACAATTGCGAAGCTTACTATGAATTTTGTCCTGATTATAAACCATACTATTCCATGCACAAACTGGAGCCATCTTGAATTTACGACCGGGGTAAATAGTGTACCAAAATGTCAAGATGGCATCCTGCTTGATCCACGTTCAACTTGCTCGGTAATCTACAGGGACTAGACTGTGCTGGATTGCTTCCGCATGCACTGTACGTATATGAGAAAGCACCCAATGCACCGGCCTGGTACGAGCTGATCACCCCACTCTGCAGTTCAAAAAGGATTCATGTTGCTGGTTCCCGAATGTGCACCTGTAATGTCCGCATCTCTTTTTTAGTGCTACACTCCCAACTTGCTGGCGATCGTCATAAGGACCTTTAAAATGGGCATGAAACCGGAGACTTCACTGAAGTTACTGCCACTGACCACCTGCGTGTGTACAGCAAGACCTTGCTGGTAATTGCGATTCTCCATACAACAGGCAATATCATGTAGGCCAGCCAGAATATGTGCCGATAGCTGAAGGAAAGAAAATGGCAGCATGAGATGGACCTCCACACAAGACATTACTGCCCTGTTTATTTTACATCTTCATTATCAATCGCTATTTAAAGGGGTTGTCTCAACTCATCAAGTTATATTTATTATGCGCATGACATTGATATAAGTAACTTACTAATGTAGATGAAGTGGCAGAAATGGCTCTGGTCCCCACCATCTTACTTCTTCGTCCTCTTTATACACTGCTCATCTCCAGGGGTTACGGCCACCATTGCAGTGCAGCAGCGGTGGCCGCGATTGCGCAGAGCTAGAAAAAAGGCCAGCCTTTCTGGTGGTCGGGAATTGATGGAGTGAGCACGCACGGGGTCGTGCGCATGCGCAGCAGCTCCCGTCCACCTCTCTGTGATTCTCTACTGTAAGATACAAATCGCTGCAACCACTTACCATAGGTTGTCATGATCTCTACAGGGTCTGCTCCGCTGAGACTGCTAGTGTTTCAGATAGTCTAGCAGCCTCACGAGCGTGCACGTGTAGTCAAGGGGCGGCATTATATTATCCAAGCGCCTCATGCCTGCTCCATCAATCACAACAGAGGTACCGCCCCCCCCCCCACTACAGCTCAGGAAGTGCCCCAGGAGCCGTGCACTGACGACTGAAATAAGGAGGTGAGACAACCCCTTTAAGTACATTTATATCATAATAGATTATACACAATGATGAAATCATAAGAAAGATAATAACATACTAAAAATACTAAACATCCAATACTCCAGGCATTTTGAACAATTCAAAACTGCGCCATTTATCCCCCTTCCTGACCAGACTCTTTGTCCATTTTTTACTACATGCATTTTGAAAGCCATAACTGTTATTTCCATATGGTTATGTAAATAATTTTTGCGCCTTTTTCAGTGATGCATGGGGCTTTATTTTTATTTTTTTTTAACTTTTTTAATGTATGGGGTATGGTCGCCGGACATGGGGCTAGAAGCTGCGGTGTGGCGTGTGGTGGCGGTTTCTTTTTTTTCTTTTTAATTTACACTTTTTGTTCCCCATTAGGTCACATAAGACCTTTAGGGGATATTGAAGATTACACTTTTTTTTGCCGATTTCTCCTGTAACTGGGGCGATTACATGATTGCTAGGACCAAAGCAGAAAGCAGCAGTGCCGCTTCCTGATCTCTATACATAGAGAGAGAAGTGATGAGGAAGACCGGGACACCAAGAACCTTTCCCTACCTTCTCTATAACTGACAGCAGGCTCTGCAGCTGCACGATTAGTGTACATCTACACCATTCTTAGCACTTTACTGAAAATGGAGCCCTGTTGACCAACTCCTTGAACCTCTTAACATGCAGGGTATGTTGGGATTGAGGAGCAGACAATATTTTTTCCTCTGTATTCCTCCATAATTTTATTTTTGTAGTGTAGTCACAGAATAAGGATAAATTTTGTTGCAGGGCATACTGTGCTTTTTGGTTTTACCACTTTGAAGTATGAATATGGTAGTTCCGCATTAATGCATTTAATTTCGAGGTACAAGCAAAAAAAAAAACTTTATATTTCCCACAGTTTTTTTTTTTTACAATATGTTGCCGTATTTCTGCAGGCCAGCATATTTTGCCTGTGCACAGAAATATGCACAAATGACAATTAAGGGTATAGTAAAAGTATACCCGCATACACATGAGACAGTCCTGGGGTCCTTTATTGGTTCCTGGTCTGAAATCATGCAGCCAGGGACCATGATCACTATTACAATGGGGCTCCCTCCTTCGTATAGTGGTGCAACGAAAACCTAACTGCCAGGATTAGATGTGTCTGTCAGCGGCTTTCCTCTCCCCCCCACATAAATTCCATGGCTGAGCTAATGTGTGTATGTGTACGGGGAGTCGGCCAAACACTACTGAAGATGTATTAACACCTTTACAAGAATCAGGGCTTTTTCTGGCAGGTCGAGCCAGGACCAGAAAGTGAAGAGCACAGGAAACCCGAACTAGTCTATGAAAGGTAGCAGTGATGAATCGGTGAGGGTGAATTTAGGATACCTATTTAGTTATTAACCCATTATGGTCCCTTTTTTGTTAAAATTTTATTTTTTTTAAATAAGAAAAAATAATAATAAATAAAATTATTATTATATATATATATATATATATATATATATATATAAATAAATTAAAAAAATTTTTTAAAAAAAGGGACCATAATGGGTATGTAGATTATATATATATATATATATATATATATATATACACACACATTTGAATGGACACTATGGAATACTACGTTTCCAAAATTATTCTTATGGCATCTTTCTAGAGCAAAACCCCTAATCAGCTTCTGTTACTATACCCTTCACAGTGAAAAGCAGTGATTCACTTAATATGGCACTAAATGGCCCCTTGGTGTGCATAATTAATGAAGTAATTCATACTCACAGTATTCTCTCTCAGCTTGTCATATAAAAACTCCAACCTCTGCAATCCATCCTCAAGTTTTCTTTTAGTTTTCTGCAGGCACAGAACACACATATTGCTTTATTCCAATAATATTTACGGTATTAACCACTTCAGCCCCCAGTGCTTAAACACCCTGAAAGACCAGGCCACTTTTTACACTTCTGACCTACACTACTTTCACCGTTTATTGCTCGGTCATGCAACTTACCACCCAAATGAATTTTACCTCCTTTTCTTCTCACTAATAGAGCTTTCATTTGGTGGTATTTCATTGCTGCTGACATTTTTACTTTTTTTGTTATTAATCGAAATTTAACGATTTTTTTTTGCAAAAAAATGACATTTTTCACTTTCAGTTGTAAAATTTTGCAAAAAAAAACGACATCCATATAGAAATTTTGCTCTAAATTTATAGTTCTACATGTCTTTGATAAAAAAAAAATGGTTTGGGTAAAAGTTATAGCGTTTACAAACTATGGTACAAAAATGTGAATTTCCGCTTTTTGAAGCAGCTCTGACTTTCTGAGCACCTGTCATGTTTCCTGAGGTTCTACAATGCCCAGACAGTACAAACACCCCACAAATGACCCCATTTCTGAAAGTACACACCCTAAGGTATTCGCTGATGGGCATAGTGAGTTCATAGAACTTTTTATTTTTTGTCACAAGTTAGCGGAAAATTATGATTTATTTATTTATTTTTTTCTTACAAAGTCTCATATTCCACTAACTTGTGACAAAAAATAAAAAGTTCTATGAACTCACTATGCCCATCAGCGAATACCTTGGGGTCTCTTCTTTCCAAAATGGGGTCACTTGTGGGGTAGTTATACTGCCCTGGCATTCTAGGGGCCCAAATGTGTGGTAAGGAGTTTGAAATCAAATTCTGTAAAAAATGACCTGTGAAATCCGAAAGGTGCTCTTTGGAATATGGGCCCCTTTGCCCACCTAGGCTGCAAAAAAGTGTCACACATCTGGTATCTCCGTACTCAGGAGAAGGTGGGGAATGTGTTTTGGGGTGTCATTTTATATATACCCATGCTGGGTGAGAGAAATATCTTGGCAAAAGACAACTTTTCCCATTTTTTTATACAAAGTTGTCATTTGACCAAGATATTTATCTCACCCAGCATGGGTATATGTAAAAAGACACCCCAAAACACATTCCTCAACTTCTCCTGAGTACGGGGATACCAGATGTGTGACACTTTTTTGCAGCCTAGGTGGGCAAAGGGGGCCATATTCCAAAGAGCACCTTTCGGATTTCACTGGTCATTTTTTACAGAATTTGATTTCAAACTCCTTACCACACATTTGGGCCCCTAGAATACCAGGGCAGTATAACTACCCCACAAGTGACCCCATTTTGGAAAGAAGACACCCCAAGGTATTCCGTGAGGGGCATGGCGAGTTCCTAGAATTTTTTATTTTTTGTCACAAGTTAGTGGAAAATGCTTATTTTTTTTTTTTTTTTTTTTTCATACAAAGTCTCATATTCCACAAACTTGTGACAAAAAATAAAAACTTCCATGAACTCACTATGCCCATCAGCGAATACCTTGGGGTCTCTTCTTTCCAAAATGGGGTCACTTGTGGGGTAGTTATACTGCCCTGGCATTCTAGGGGCCCAAATGTGTGGTAAGTAGGTAAATGACCTGTGAAATCCGAAAGGTGCTCTTTGGAATGTGGGCCCCTTTGCCCACCTAGGCTGCAAAAAAGTGTCACACATCTGGTATCTCTGTATTCAGGAGAAGTTGAGGAATGTGTTTTGGGGTGTCTTTTTACATATACCCATGCTGGGTGAGATAAATATCTTGGTCAAATGCCAACTTTGTATAAAAAAATGGGAAAAGTTGTCTTTTGCCAAGATATTTCTCTCACCCAGCATGGGTATATGTAAAATGACACCCCAAAACACATTCCCCAACTTCTCCCGATTACGGAGATACCAGATGTGTGACACTTTTTTGCAGCCTAGGTGGGCAAAGGGGCCCATATTCAAAAGAGCACCTTTCGGATTTCACAGGTCATTTTTTACAGAATTTGATTTCAAACTCCTTACCACACATTTGGGCCCCTAGAATGCCAGGGCAGTATAACTACCCCACAAGTGACCCCATTTTGGAAAGAAGAGACCCCAAGGTATTCGCTGATGGGCATAGTGAGTTCATGGAACTTTTTATTTTTTGTCACAAGTTAGTGGAATATGAGACTTTGTATGAAAAAAAAAAAAAAAAAAAAAATAAGCATTTTCCACTAACTTGTGACAAAAAATAAAAAATTCTAGGAACTCGCCATGCCCCTCACGGAATACCTTGGGGTGTCTTCTTTCCAAAATGGGGTCACTTGTGGGGTAGTTATACTGCCCTGGCATTTTCCAGGGGCCCTAATGTGTGGTAAGTAGGTAAATGACCTGTGAAATCCTAAAGGTGCTCTTTGGAATATGGGCCCCTTTGCCCACCTAGGCTGCAAAAAAGTGTCACACATGTGGTATCTCCGTACTCCGTACATGTGGTACCTCCGGAGGGCATTTTTAGACATTTGGATACCAGACTTCTTCTCACGCTTTGGGGCCCCTAGAATGCCAGGGCAGTATAAATACCCCACATGTGACCCCATTTTGGAAAGAAGACACCCCAAGGTATTCAATGAGGGGCATGGCGAGTTCATAGAATTTTTTTTTTTTTGGCACAAGTTAGCGGAAATTGATATTTTTAATTTTTTTCTCACAAAGTCTCCCGTTCCGCTAACTTGGGACAAAAATTTCAATCTTTCATGGACTCAATATGCCCCTCACGGAATACCTGGGGGTGTCTTCTTTCCGAAATGGGGTCACATGTGGGGTATTTATACTGCCCTGGCATTCTAGGGGCCCTAAAGCGTGAGAAGAAGTCTGGAATATAAATGTCTAAAAAATTTTACGCATTTGGATTCCGTGAGGGGTATGGTGAGTTCATGTGAGATTTTATTTTTTGACACAAGTTAGTGGAATATGAGACTTTGTAAGAAAAAAAAAAATAAATTCCGCTAACTTGGGCCAAAAAAATATCTGAATGGAGCCTTACAGAGGGGTGATCAATGACAGGGGGGGTGATCAATGACAGGGGGGTGATCAGGGAGTCTATATGGGGTGATCACCACAGTCATTGATCACGCCCCTGTAAGGCTTCATTCAGACGTCCGGATGCGTTTTGCGGATCCGATCCATCTATCAGTGCATCCGTAAAAATCATGCGGACATCTGAATGGAGCTTTACAGGGGGGTAATCAATGACAGGGGGGTGATCAGGGAGTCTATATGGGGTGATCACCACAGTCATTGATCATGCCCCTGTAAGGCTTCATTCAGACGTCCGGATGCGTTTTGCGGATCGGATCCATCTATCAGTGCATCCGTAAAAATCATGCGGACATCTGAATGGAGCTTTACAGGGGGGTGATCAGGGAGTCTATATGGGGTGATCACCACAGTCATTGATCATGCCCCTGTAAGGCCTCATTCAGACGTCCGGATGCGTTTTGCGGATCGGATCCATCTATCAGTGCATCCGTAAAAATCATGCGGACATCTGAATAGAGCTTTACAGGGGGGTGATCAGGGAGTCTATATGGAGTGATCACCACAGTCATTGATCATGCCCCTGTAAGGCTTCATTCAGACGTCCGGATGCGTTTTGCGGATCGGATCCATCTATCAGTGCATCCGTAAAAATCATGCGGACATCTGAATGGAGCTTTACAGGGGGGTGATCAGGGAGTCTATATGGGGTGATAACCACAGTCATTGATCACGCCCCTGTAAGGCTTCATTCAGACGTCCCGATGCGTTTTGCGGATCCGATCCATCTATCAGTGGATCCGTAAAAATCATGCGGACATCTGAATGGAGCTTTACAGGGGGGTAATCAATGACAGGGGGGTGATCAATGACAGGGGGGTGATCAGGGAGTCTATATGGGGTGATCAGGGGCTAATAAGGGGTTAATAAGTGACGGGGGGGGGGGGGGGTAGTGTAGTGTAGTGGTGCTTGGTGGGACTTTACTGAGCTACCTGTGTCCTCTGGTGGTTGATCCAAACAAAGGGGACCACCAGAGGACCAGGTAGCAGGTATATTAGACGCTGTTATCAAAACAGCGTCTAATATACCTGTTAGGGGTTAAAAAAAACACATCTCCAGCCTGCCAGCGAACGATCGCCGCTGGCAGGCTGGAGATCAACTCTCTTACCTTCCGTTCCTGTGAGCGCGCGCGCCTGTGTGCGCGCGTTCACAGGAAATCTCGGCCATCGCGAGATGACGCATATATGCGTGACTCTGCGCAGGGCTGCCACCTCCGGAACGCGATCCTGCGTTAGGCGGTCCGGAGGTGGTTAAAAGGAAAACTAACATTTCCAACATTAATCACTTCCTTTCCTTTGGTCCTATTTTGTCTCATATTACAATTAATACTAATAAATACATAAAAAAAATCTTCTCTCTGTGTCCTGGGAGTTTAGCCATGTCCTCCCTCCTCCTCCTCACTGTCCTGTACCTGAATGGAATACAACATGTTGGAGCAGAAGCCTTCCTGCTGCGTCTTGTTTGCAGCAGGAGAAAACGTTTGTTAAGTCCTCAGCCGATCTTTGGCCAAAGATGGGGGATCTCTCTGCAGGAGTTTAACCCAGTGATCTCTCTGCAGGATTGCTACAAGACTGACAGTCTGCAGCATTTTCTACAAGATCCCAATATAAACAGTGGGTGGAACCACATTTCCAGTTTACTTCTATTATTTATTTCTATGTTTAGTGTTCCTTTAAATTGTGCTGTCTTACTTGCTTTGCAAAATTAGATTAACCATTCATAATGTGAAGACAGAAAATACATAGCAGCCCATAAACGAATGTGTGAGTCCACACAAGCAGAGGGTGCGTCTTATAGTCTGAAAAATACAATAGATCCATACATACATGCACACATATGGAGCGTTATCTAACGTATACACTAAATGTATGCATTATGGACTTCTGGATACCTGACCTTGGATTTGTACCTTGACTCTGCCTCCTGCCTGACTGTTTGGACTCAACGAGATATCCTTTACCCCTTTTGTTTCGGTTCTCGACTTGGTACGTTTCTGTTTTTTGGCATCCGATTTGTGTGCCATTCTGTCACTAGTCTTTTGTTATTTGTCTCCTTGCCCTCTCTTCCCCGATTCGGACCCTGCACTTATTTAGGAAAGACTGCCGTCCAATTGTGATCGACGGTTTAGGGCAGATTGTGCAAACAGGTAGGGACAGGAGTTCAGGGCTCAATGGTCCTTACCGTGACAATGTCATGTGAACAGTGCCTATAATAATGAATATCGTGGATGGATACCAGTGTACACAGAAGAAGAGAGGTATGCCAAAGAAAATGAATGAAAATAAAACTATAGAAAATGGAGATAAATAAAATATGTCATCTGACTTTAAAGACTTTCCCAACCTCCTCCAAGACACAGAAGAATGTGAATGGAAGAGAATGAGCTGCATCCAATACTCAATGATTATATTCTACATTGACTAGAGGCCCATACAGAAGGAGCTCAATATATGTATTCACTGCTGGCTTTTGTCTCTACATCTATTTAAGATCTCATAGAAGCAATTTTCCATGCTGGGAAAGCAGAATTCATCCTGCTGAGCCTCGTCCTTCCTGCTGCTTCACCTAGGCTGCCTCCCCTCAGGCAGCTCTGTAGATCAACCAGGCTATAATGGCTTCTCTCGTCTACTCATTCCATTTAAGCAAAAACATTCTGTTACAACGGTCCAACAATCACTCTGTGTCCTCCCGATGGAGCACAGCAGCAATCCAAGCCTCCTATTCCTATAAGTAAGAGCTGTTACTAATCTAGTCATGTCAAAGGAAATGACATGGATGTAACAAGCATGTACAGTAATAGCAGGGAACAATATATACGTACTCACATTCTGAGCAAAGCTGATTTAAAGTTCAATTTATTCTGCAGCAGGACACAGACCCCAAACATACAGCCAATATCATTAAAGGAGTTTTCTGGTTATAATGATTTTTAAGCAAGTACCAGCAGCCCACCTACTGAAACAGAAGATTCATACTTACCTGCTCCATGCCTCTGCTGTCTCCATCTTCTGGTCCCCGCCCTGTTTACATCTGGTGGTGCACGGGCAGTCACTGGCTGGAGTTGTGCATGTGGCCGGAAGAAAACAGTCCGGGGACTGGAAGATGGATGCAGTGCGGAGAAGCAGAGTAGCATGGAGCAGGTAAGTATGAATCTTCTTTTTTCCGCAGGCAGGCTGCAGGCACTTGCTTAATAATCATTATAACCAGAAAACCCCTTTAAGAACTACAGTTAGGTCCATATATATTTGGACCCTGACACAAATTTTGTTTTTATTACCTGTTTACTAAAACATATTCAAGTTATAGTTATATAATGGACATGGACATAAAGTCCAGACTTTTAGCTTTCATTTGAGAGTATCCACATTAAAATTGGATGAAGGTTTTAGGAGTTTCAGCTACTTTACACGCGGCACCCTGTTTTTAATGGGGCCAAAAGTAATTGGACAATTGACTCAAAGGCTGTTTCATAGGCAGGTGTGGCCAATTCCTTCATTATTTCATTCTCAATTAAGCACATAAAAGGCCTAGAGTGGATTTGAGGTGTGGTGCTTGCATATTGGAGATTTTGCTGAGAAGTAAACATGCGGTCAAAGGAGCTCTCCATGCAGGTGAAACATGCCATCCTTTATCTGCGAAAATAGAAAAAACCCATCCGAGAAATTGCTACACTATTAGGAGTAGCAAAATCTACAGTTTGGTACATCTTGAAAAAGAAATGAAGCATTGGTGACCTCAACAATTCAAAAAGACCTGGACGCCCACGGAAGACAACAGTGGTGGATGATCGCAGAATAATTACCCTGGTGAAGAGAAACCCCTTCACAGCAGCCAACCAAGTGAACAACACTCTCCGGGATATAGGCGTATCAATATCCAAATCTACCATAAAGAGAAGACTGCATAAAAGTAAGTACAGAGGGTTCACTGCACGGTGCAAGCCACTCATAAGCCTCAAGAATAAGAAGGCTGGATTGGACTTTGCTAAAAAAAACATCTTAAAAACCAGCACACTTCTGGAAGAACATTCTTTGGAAAGATGAAACCTCTACCAGAATGATGGAAAGAAAAAAGTATGGCGAAAGCATGGTACAGCTCCTGATCCAAAGCATACCACATCTTCTGTAAAACACGGCGGAGGCAGTGTGATGGCTTGGGCATGCATGGCTGCCAGTGGCCCTGGGTCCCTAGTGTTTATTGATGATGTGACACAGGACAGAAGCAGCCGGATGAATTCTGGGGTTTTCAGAGACATACTGTGTGCTCAAATCCAGCCAAACTGATTGGTTGGCATTTCATAATACAGATGGACAATGACCCAAAACATAAAGCCAAAGCAACCCAGGAGTTTAATAAAGCAAAGAAGTGGAATATTCCTGAATGGCCAAGTCAGTCACCTGATCTGAACCCAGCATGCATTTCACTTTTTAAAGACTAAACTTCAGACAGAAAGGCCCACAAACAAACAGCAACTGAAAACCGCTGCAGTAAAGGCCTGGCGGAGCATTAAAAAGGAGGAAACACGGCGTCTGGTGATGTTCATCAGTTCAAGACTTCAGGCAGTCATTGCCAACAAAGGGTTTTCAACCAAGTATTAGAAATTAAAATTTTATTTACAATTATTTAATTTGTCCGATTACTTTTGAGCCCCTGAAATGAAGGAATTGAGTTTAAAAAATGCTTTAGTTCCTCCAATTTTTGTGCAATTATTTTGTTCAACCCACTGAATTAAAGCCGGAAGTCTGAACTTCAACTGCATCTAAATTGTTTTGTTCAAAATCCAATTGTGGTAATGTACAGAACAAAAATTTGAAAAATGTTGTATCTGTCCATAGACCTAACTGTATCTTCTGCGTAAAGAAGAATAAGTCCTAGAAGTGATTATACAGCCCCACAGAAGATCTGTGCTTAACTCTCCAAGATGTCTGGAACAAACTCCCTGCTGAGTTTCTTGAAAAACCGTGTACCTATAATAAATGTTGCTATTTTGAAGGCAAAGGATGGTCGCAACAAATATTTTGATTTTTCTCTTTTGTTCATTCACTTTGCATTTTGTTAATTGACAAAAAAAAAAATTATGAACACTTCTATTTCTGAAAACATTTTTACTTGGCAGCATTTTTCCTGCAAAACTTTTGCACAGTACTGTATTGTGTATATTTATCTATTTTATCTATCCATACACACTACATACTTACTGGGTCAGATGCCACCGCAGAGCAACGCTGGACTAGACCACTGAATGTTCTCTGCAGTGGTAGATGCTCCGCAGGTAATTCTTTTTTTTCTATTTTTTCCACTGCCATCCGATGGAACTGTAAACAAAGTGAAATTTAGGTCTCATACTACAGTCAGCACTGCTCCTAAATGGCACTGTATTTGCCAACTAGAAGAACTGAAAGCAGTGCATCTAGGGAAGATGGCATTTTACGTGCCATGTATTTAATTTTTATACAAAGATATACACGTCCCCACTGAGGTGCATGGAATCAGTATTTGAGATAAGTGTGGTTCAGGTCCATGCAAGTTCTCTGAAGTGGATTAAATTGACTAAAACGTCAACCATTCTGCTGTTACTGTAACACAGCAGATCCACAAATCTGCAGCGCCTTCGCTCTGTGTGAACATACCCTTGAGACATGGCAGCCGACCTACCCGGACTGACCTTTTAAAGCTTATTAACAACTAGCTTTATGATGTGTACAGGCAATGATAATTGCCCTGTTTAGATGAACTTGGCCAATGACATCATAAGGAGGGAAACACAGAATGTTAGAAGACTTACTAAATACATTATTCTGAAAAAGACACTTATAAGCAACCAACAATACAAAGTATTGCAAAGAATACAAGTTGAGCTAAAACCTCAGAACGGCAGCTGGCAGTGACAAGTCTGCTGGGTTATTATACCAAATGGCACAACCCCCTCCCGGAAACCAACTTTGGTTAATTGCATAAAAAAAAAGAAGAATACAATAGACTCTGATATATCTGCTGTATTCATGAGAGGAGCTGTGCCCCAACCCCGTCCCACTCCCCTCACCAATTAATGACCGCCGTTGTGTATCGGCCTATAAACACTGCAGCGGTCTTAAAAATCATGAGGGGACGGGGAGAGTAAGTCATTAGGGGTCCACAAAAAAAGAGGACAATATTTTTTATGTTTACCTGCATGCTTGCTTCTTTAGGTGCTCCTGGAGGCGTCTGACTGGGATCCATATGGGGCTGGAAGGTTTCTGGCTCAGAAGGCAAATTCATCACCGGGGTAGTAATGGGCGCTAGAGGGACCAAAGGGCTTGACTGAAAACAACAGTACAATTATTAGAGGGGTTTAAATGCTCATTTTACCTTTCAATGACTTTTATTACACAATGTGTCTTTTCTTTCCAGTTCAGTGTCGAATTGCCCCTTCCACAAGATACTGGATTTCTTAAGTTCCCTTTATACTGTCCCTGTTACGGTATATTCCCAAGCAGCATATTTGTTGCAGGAATCTTTGTCCCATTCATCTGAATGGGGATTGCAGAAAACCATATGCAGGCCACGAAACAACCCCATTTAGATGAATTGAACAGATTTTCAGTAGCAGAATTTTTTGCAAAAATTGTGCACAAGTGAATTCACTGTTTTAACTGTAAAAAGTGAACAAATTCTCCGCCCGATGTCTACTTCTCGTAACTGTGGGAAGCAACAACTCCATGATAGAAGGGTGTTTCCACCAACACTTTCTTTAGGAAGTTTATGTGGGTGCAGCAGATCGCTCTTCTGCAGGGCGCTTACTGTGTCACCGCAGAAACAGGAAGCGACATCAAAATTGCGCCACAATCTATAGAAAAATATCAAAAAGTCTGGTCTCCCTGGATCCGAAATTGGGATCAAGCTATCCAAACTGCACTGACTACGAAAGCCTAACCCCACCAAGACTCACATAATTACCAACTGCTTCCATGAGACAGAAATGGTGATACTTTTGTAGCGCAAGAACCCCCCCACCCCCTCATTTCCTATACCCTCCTACCCCTTCTTCAACTTGCTTCTTTACATTTCGGCCCTATTGCTAACGGGCTTTTATGTTCATGTTTATTGAAGTATTCGTTAATAACTTCGTTCACCTGAGACATTTGTTATTATATTCAATGTACGGTATAAAATAAAGATAAAACATAAAAAAAACATAAAAAATTGCGCCACAAAAAAACACAGCTTGTCCTATAGCAGTTTTGTAGAGTTTCTGCAAATATGGGCCAAAGCCGCAATCTCATTTGTTTCTACAAAAAGCAATTGTCACGCTAGATCGCGCAACAAAATGTCTTGTACACAGCCTAAGGTTTCATGCACACGTCCGTTGCCCGGCCGTGCTAGTATTGCGGCCTGCAAACAGCCAGTCCGCAATATACAGGCACCGGCCATGTGTACCCCACATCACGGACCTATTCACTTGGGTCTGCCATCCGGAAGGTCTGGTATGGAACTTTTTTGCGCTGCGGACGGATCACGGACCAATTCAAGTTGAATGGGTCTGGATCCGTCTGCGTAATCCGCATAGATGTTGCCCCTGCATTGGGGATCACAAATAGCGGTCCCCAAAGCACATAAAGGCCAATCAACGGCCGTGTGCATGAGGCCTAAGGCTGCAGGGAGTTTGAAATTCCTGGCAGCTTCCTTGCAGACTATAGCATTTTATGAATGAGGTGGATGTTGAATTAGTCTGCTGATCCATTTTCAAGAACTTTGATATTCCTTGCAGCATCTTTTTACATTAACCACATTTATTTATAGCATTGTTTGCAATGAGGTGGGTCTGAAGGGTCTTATTTGTGGAGGGGGGTGCTTCAGTCACCTCTGAGGCAAGAACACAGGCCCAGCCGCTTGTTAATCCCTTCCCGACTGCAATCCGTTTATATACGTGCTATTTGCACATGCCCCGTGCAGCTAGCACGTGTATTAACGTCAAGTCAGCTCTTTAATCCAAGTGCTGCAAAACGCTTGGATTAAAGCTTCTGCCCCTGCCCTGCTGCTGTCACGGACAGCATACAGTGCAGTAATGCCGGCAAAGGAACAATCAGAGTGGTCCCTTGACGACAATCGATCCGATTGGTTAGTCTGTGCAGACTAACTAATCGGATCGCGGCAGTGAAAAAATGCCTGTTCCAGGCTCTGATCTGCGCTCTGCAGATCAGAGCCTGAAATCAGGTAATGTCTCCTCGTGCCCCCCGATCTGTGACCCCTTCCTGTGCGCCTCCTGTCCCCGCCTGCCCCTGATGCAGTTCCCCCCGCCCCCATCCATATTCATGCAGCCTGCCCCTGATGCGGTCCGCCCCCTCCCCGCCCCATACATTCATCCTGTCCCCCTTTGCTCCTGCCCCTCAATGCTGGTCGTACCTTCCCCCTCCCCCTTTCCAGCGCTGCCCCCTGCCCTTTGCCCCCGATGCGGTCCCCCTGCTGTGTGTGATGGTGGTGGCTCTGTTCCTGAGCCGCCGCCATCAGCAGCGAGTGTCAGCTCTATGCTGACACTCTGCTGTAACCCCTTAGATGCCGCGGCATCCATGGGGTTAATAGAGGGAGGGGGCTCCCTCTCTCAACCATCGGGGCTGCCGCGCCCGATGGTTGCCATGGCTTTGCAAAGCGTCCGGTGTTGCCACCTACAATACATCTGCAAAGTATAGTACAGCCATCAGCCCCACTGGATCTTCAAGATCCAAGAGGGACTTGATAAAAAATAAAGTGAAAATAATAAAAGTAAAAAAAAAAAAAAAAAAAAAAAAAAAAAAAAAAATTGCCTTTTCCTATAAAAAATGAAAATAAATAAATACACATATTAGGTATCACCGCGTCTGTAACGACAGTATAAATGTATCACATGATAGACCCCGCCCGATAAACACCATAAAAAAAAAAAAAAGTGTAAAAAAAGCAATTTTTGTCACCTTACATCACAAAAAGTGCAACACCAAGCGATCAAAAAGGTATATATCAAACAAAATGGTACCAATAAAACAGTCACCTCATCCCGCAAAAAATGAGACCCTACATAAGAAAATCGCTCAAAAACTAAAAATAATAAAACAAAAAAAACCTAAAAATAAAAAAACTATAGTTCTTAGAACATTGAGACACTTAAACATAATCTTTTTATTTCAAATATGCTATTATTGTGTTAAAGTGAAATAAATAAAAAAAAGTGTACATATTAAGTATCGCCGCATCTGTAATAACCAGCTCTAAAAAATATCACATGACCTAACCCCTCAGGTGAACACCGTAAAAAAAAATAAAAAAAATTTAAAAAAAAGGGCCAAAAAAGCCATTTTTGCCACCTTACAGTCCAAAAAGGTTTATGACCCCCAAAATAGTACCAATCAAACCGTCACCTCATCCCACAAAATATGATACCCTATTTAAGACAATCGCCCAAAAAATAAAAAAGCTATGGCTCTCAGACTATGGAGACACTAATACATAATTTTTTTTGGCTTTTTTATAAATGCTATTATTGTGTAAAATTTAAATAAATAAGGAAAAGTATACATATTAGGTATTGCCACGTCCGTAACGATCTGCACTATAAAACTGTCACATGACCTAACCCCTCAGATGAACGCTGTAAAAATAAATAAAAACTGTTCCAAAACAGCCAATTTTTTGGTCACCTTGCCCCATAAAGTGTAATAATGAATGATCAAAAAATCCTATGTACCCAAAAATGGTACCAATAAAAACCTCAACTCTTTCTTCAAAAAACGAGCCCCTGCACAAGACGATCGGCAGAAAAATAAAAAACATATGGCGTTCAGAAAATGGACACACAAAAACATCATTTCTTTTTCAAAAATGCTTTATTATGTAAAACTGAAACAAAGAAAGTAAACATATTTGATATCACTGCGTCCGTAACAACCTGCTCTATAAAAATAGCACATGATCTACCCTGTCAGATGAATCTCACAATCACAATCCTCACAAAAAACGTAATATAGAGCAATTAAAAATCATATGTACCCCAAAATAGTACCAATAAAACTGGCACCTTATCCCCTAGTTTCCCACTTTTTGGGAGTTTCTACTGTATGGGTGCATCAGGGGGGCTTTAAATGGGACATGGCATCTAAAACCAGTCCAGCAAAATCTGCCTTCCAAAAACCATACGGCGCTCCTTTTCTTCTGCGCCCTGACATCAGTTTATGACCACATGTGGGGTGTTTTTGTAAACCGCAAAATCAGGGTAATAAATATGGAGTTTTGTTTGGCTGTTAACCCTCAATGTGTTAAAGAATTTTTTTTTATAAAATGGAAAATCTGCCAAAAAAGGGAAATTTAAAAAATAAAGGGTTAACAAAGTTTGTAAAATCAGTTTTGAGTAACTTGAGGAGTGTAGTTTCTACAATGGGGTCATTTATGGGGGGTTTCCACTGTGTAAGGCCCACAAAGTGACTTCAGACCTGAACTGGTCCTTAAAAAGTGGTTTTGGAGATTTTCTTAAAAATTTAAAGAATTGCTTCTAAACTTCTAAGCCTTTTAACGTCCTAAAAAAATAAAATGACATTTCCAAAATGATGCCCACATAAAGTATACATATGGGGAATGTTAAGTAATAAATATTTTATTAGATATGACTTTCGGTTTTAGAAGCAGAGAAATAGAAATTTTGAAAATTGGGAATTTTTCAACATTTTTGGTAAATTTGGGATTTTTTCATAAATAAAAGGTGAAATATATTGACTCAAATTTATGACCATCATGAAGTACAATGTGTCACGAGAAAACAATCTCAGAATGGCTTGGATAAATAAAAGTGTTCCAAAGCTATTACCACATAAAGTGACGCATGACAGATTTGTAAATTTTGACCTGGACACTGGGGCATCAATGATGCCTTGGTCATGAAAGGGTTAAACAGCGGCATGAGTCACGAGTGAAGCTATTAGGGACTAGTAAACTGCCTCATAATGTCAGCTTTCTAGAAGCCGTGGGAGGATTTAAACCTATAAATACAATTCTTATGGCATGTCAGATTGAGAGGTGAGAGCATAATTCTGGTTTGGGTAAGCCACGTCGTCAAGGAAGATTATCTCCAATAAGGCCAGATCAAAAGGAGATGGTTTTAACGAGAAGCTATTGAGCACAGCCTGCAGCTGATTCCCAGCCAGGCCTTCTACAGACACACAGGAGAGTGAACGCCATACAGAAAGGATACTTACAGATGATTAACAACTTGCACAGGACACTCATTTCCATAGAGAGAGAAAAGTGTTTGCCACTTCGCTAAATTTCTGTGATAATAATGGAAATCCGACTTCTACTGTATTGACGTGTAACTGACATTTTAAACCACTTCGGACAGGTTAGTGACATGTCAGACGTTTTGCTCTTGAGGTCTGATCGTAGGATGCTCGCTGAGCAGAAGCGTTCAGCTGAGCAGTGGCTGTGATAGCTCTCCTGGTATACAGGGGTATCCAAGGACAAGAAAAAACCCAAAAACCATATACCATGCAGCCCCATGGAGCCAAAAAGATACTCTAGGTATTATGGATAATCTGGGCGCTTTCAAATACTGCAAAAGCAGATTAGAAGTAGCCCTAATGACTAGGGAGGAGACAGAGAAGTGTAAATACTTCATGTATGAGTCGTCATATTTTCTTACAATAAAGTAATACAAAGTGCCTTGTCGCTACAATCAATGCTTTTCTGCCACCCACATGCAGGAACTGTAGGAGAAACAATGGAGTCATTTTTTTTATTATCCAAACCCTCGCAGTGTCCTCACAGTATACATAATGGTCCCAGGACATCAAATAATGTCGCCAATATAAATAATGCCCCTATATTGCCCTCAAGTGTGAATAGTGGCCCCCATATTCCCCCCCCCCCCCCCCCCCCCCCAAGTATAACGAATGCCCTTATTAGTGGCTCCCAGTACTACAGTTTTGCTTACTCACATCATCCACTTGCATGCGCAGGGATGGTTGCTCTGGGACCAGCTTGTTGATGTCACCATGTGCTCCCAGTGTGGTGATGTCATCATGCTGGGAGCACATGGTGACGTCATCACGCTGCGAGCGCAGGTCCTTCTGCATCAAGTGAAGTGGATAAGGTAATTTTTTTTTTAAATTGTAACCCCTAAAAAGGAGTTTTTTTTTTACTAGCGTACCCATTTTTAACAACCGTTAGATGGGTACACTCCTGTCTAAAGGGACGTTAAAAACGTCATGTCCTATTTTTTTATGCCTGCCATTCACTGGCTGTTTTTCACTGTTGTTTGAATGTAGCCTTACAGAAACAGTCAGGCTACCTCTCCATTCAATCTCTTCATCGATGCAATGGCCAGCAATTCCCTCACTTGGTAAAACACGGGTCCGGGAATCCTAGTTTTCTCAGCAGCTGGGATCCAGCGAGTTGGAATACCACCTAAGACATTAATAGCATACGCTGTGTGTATGCAATATACTTCTATGGTGGGAAAACCGCTGAAGAGGGTCTATGTCTAGTTATCTGTATTTGCACACTTGGAGGAATGGTCATTTGCTCAGTTCTTGACTGCAGACCACACATTTTGTCACTTACTACAGTCATTGCAGGAGGTAAGTTTTGGCTACAGACATAAATCACATGTAAAATGTTACACAAATACCTTCTTCCGTTGAATACCAGGTTTCATCGAGAAGGAATCTGTCCAACCTTCCTGTTCAACTGCTAAAAAAAAAAAAAAAAAAAAAAAGTAAGGAGCACACTTGAAATGAGGTTTAAATGAACAGTACAGATGGGGTTTCCTATTGTGACAATGGCTCCAGCTTTAATAACACCTACATATGCCCACATGAAACGTGAAGTCTTGCTCCACACCATATACAGAACCACAACAGAAAATAAATAAATAAAATAAATAAATCGAGCGAGGTGAAATATAAAAATATCAATTTGTTTATTAGTCCAAAATCTCCATTAAAAATATATATTTCAAAAGCATGCTGGATGTTGTTAGAGATAGCCCTAACAATACAGAGTACACATAGGGCGCAGTCCGCCATCAATGTCATAACAGGTAAGTGTAGTGCAGAATGATAAAAACTCAAAAATAAGGAAAAAATTGACACAATAGAGAATTATGGTATAGTAAATTGGTCAGGAAATGTGCTAAATAATGTACTAATAAATGGAAAGAAACCATCTATGGTGCTAAATGATAATAACCAATAAATGGTATATTATATATACACACACACACACACACACACACCACAATATAGATATATGCACATTTCCTGACAAACCTACTGTTCGGGATCAGAAAATAAACTGATATCCGCAATGACATAAGTAAAAAGGGAGACAAAATTACATACACAATATCAGTGATGACTACCCTGTGACATCATGGAGACATCATGGAGAACACACCGCTAGACTGACAAGTCCACCTCGACGCGCATTTCACCTACTGGCTTCGTCAGGAGGTGTGTGTGTGTAATAAAAAGCCAGGCATATATAGGCCTCCAAACAGGTGCAAACATATATGCACCCAATTATGCTCACCTGCATTGTGCGAAGCAGCGCAGCAGCATGGTGATGTGGTCCAAAGGCTTGCGCGCACATCGCCTCGCACTTCCGGGTCACGTGACATTGACGCGATCCGGAACGCACGTCAGCACGGCACTTGGCAGCCGATGGAACGCAGCGCACCAGTGATGTGCGTCTGTGCAAATACGTGAGAAGGTGTATATTATCCGAACTATTTGCAAAAATATAAAGTGCTGAAGTGCATATATATTAAAAAAAGAAATTGTGTATAATATATTTTAAAAAGGGGATAAAGAAAGTGAACAAATGCTATATGGTAAATGTCATAGATATCAGACCATAATCATACATCAAAATAATGATAATAATGTGATAACTAGTACAAAATACATGATTCCATTAAACATAATTCATACATATAAAGTGCTGAATTTGATACCAACATGATTACGGTAACTGTCAATTACAAAATCCTAAATGAATATAAGCATATCAATGATAAAGTGACAGTGATAAAAACCGTGAGGATTACAGAATAACGTACAGTGCTAAAAAAAACAATATGAAAACACATGCAAAGAAAATAATGTGCAAAAAAAATAAAATAGATGAAAGCAAACAAAAATAAATCTGAAAATTGAATAATACAAATCACATGATGATCAGATTAACACTGCATATAAAGCTTCACAATGGACCATAGAGCAATAGTTCCAAAAATAGCAGGAGGCCACAAAATTAAGATAAAAAATTATTAAAATAATGTCCGACAATGCTAAAAAAAAACAACGCTATTTATAAGAAGGATTTGAATTGATTGCTTCATTGAGTCCCAAAGGACTGACTGTATTCAATGTAACAATCCATTTGGTCTCCTTTTTCAGTAACGCTTTTTGAATATCGCCACCTCTAGAGCCCAGGTAAACTCTATCTATCCCCCTCACTTTGAACCCATTTGGAGAACTAATATGACATTCACAAAAATGCCTTGGAAAATTGTGTAACTTGTCCACAGCATCACCTGACGCCCTACCGCCTGCCAGGTTCTTGCTGACATGTTCCAAGATCCTGACTTTAAAAGGCCTCGAGGTCATGTCCACGTAGATAAGTCCACATGGACAAGGGGCATAATAAATGACGGCTTCAGTGCGACAGGTGATGTTGTGGACAATTTTGTATTGGGTCTTACCATCCGATCCATCAAAGTTGGTGGCTCTAACCATAAACTTGCATGCCACACAGCTCCCACAAGAATATGAGCCACATTTTTGGCCCCTACTGCCAAACAGACAGGCAGCCTTAGGAGGACATAATGACTGGAGGTCAAAATGTCTTTGAGATTTCGACTCCTTTTCCACGTAATGGAAGGATAGGGGACTAACGTTGAAGCCAGATCTCTATCCGACAGCAAAATAGGCCAATGACACTGAAAAATCTCACGTATTTCTCTCCAATTACGATTGAATGTTGTAATAAATCTAGTTTTTTGTTCAAACTGGTGTGTTTTTTGCAGTTTACTCACCAACAGGGATTTTCTTGTGAGCTGCCGTGCGCTCTGCCATTTTGAATAACTTTATTGCTATAACCACGTTTCTGAAATAGACGCCTGTTTCTCAAAGTTGGTATCAGTTGAACAGACACGCCTGAGTCTAACAATATCCAGCATGCTTTTGAGATATATGTTTTAATGGAGATTTAGTACTAATAAACAAATTGATATTTTTATATTTCGCCTTGCTCGATTTTTTTCTGTTGTGGTTCTGTAAATGGCTCCAGCTTTTGACAGATTTCGGTCTTCCCCACCTAAACCAGCTTAGCCAGCGCCGAGCATGCGATGCAAGTCCGAAATCCAGAACGTCAAGCATCATTTCCACATGGAGTTGGTGCTCTGGAATCTCAATGTAAGGGTCTCCAAAACATGCATTCTACAAACTAAAGTAGTCACATGGAAAGCACAAACAAATGCTACTCGTGTGCAGACAAAAGCTTATTGGTTATTAAATGTCGTATTGTTGGCAGATGTGTCGCCATCATCCAACAGGAAGCGCAGTCATAAATAGCGTTTAAAATAAAGAGATAGCAGGCACACTCATAAGTGGGATTAATAATGGTAGTTTTTATTTAAAATACTAGTTTAAAAGTAGGATAGGGATTTTTATAGCATAGGTGAGTGAGTAGGGGAATCTAGGCACATGTGGTGGGTGCCAGATAAGGGGTGGCTGGTACCAGTTTTTTAGGATGGATCCGTGTGGGAAAATTAGTGGTGTCTAGTCCATTAGGATAATAAGTATATAAAGTGGTGGTAAAAAGGTGGTAAAACAGGTGATAAAAAATGATAAAAGGTATGATAAAAATGAAAAATATTAGGACATAAAAATAAAAATAAAAATTAGAAAATCTGTGAAAGATAATGTACTTTTCAGGATGAAAAAAGTTGGAAAGGTGAATAAGATGTACTACTGGTACTATTGACCATGAGTTGGATCTTCTCTGGTGGGCTTCTATGGATATAATATCCTTTCCCAGCAGTTGGTGATCAGTCTATGACTCTTTATAAGTAGATAGATGTATAGGTTGCGAAAAAAAGAAGTTGTCAAGTTTTGTAAAATATAATCATACACAGTGTGGTCCCATGTGAGACTATAGTTTATATAAGGTAGCGCTAAAAGGAAAAATGGATAAAAAAGCACTATCCTGTATAGTATACAATGTGAAGCTTTTGCTTGTGGAGGAAAGAAACAACAACCTGTGGGGGAATTGGTGTTCTGGACCTCGGTGCCTAGATTCCCCTACTCACTCACCTATGCTATAAAAATCCCTATCCTACTTTTAAACTAGTATTTTAAATAAAAACTACCATTATTAATCCCACTTATGAGTGTGCCTGCTATCTCTTTATTTTAAACTCTCTTTCTTTGACTGGGTGAGTCAAACCAGCAGTTCAGCACCTCAGCCATTCCATTGAGCAGTTGAGCCGCCTTATCTCTCTCTTTTTCAGTCATAAATAGCGTTGGCATGCTGGAAAAAGAGGCTCTCTCTATCCAAAGGCCCCATATCAAGGAACCGAGCTACAATAATGTCCTTCAGGAAGCAAATACAGCTTGGATTGTGCAGTCCAATAAAATGTAACTGTCAAATAAATTACTTCCTGACACAGCCAACCCACATCCAGCTAGGCCCTTGCGCTGGGTAGAGCATGCGCAGCACATCATTTACATAAAGCTGCTCACTAGACAAAGCAGTGAAACTCAGAGGGGGAGATTTATTAATAGTCTGCTGCTGGAAAATGCAACTGACTTATAAAGACGCATAAGCCTCGTCATAAATTAGGCTCATTCTCTGGCAGTCTGTGCTCCAGAATAAAATATACAGCAGCTCGTAGCGGTTGTAGATTTCAATGAACAGCGAACAGGCGCAAATGAAGTTAAATGTGGAAGACCCCCTAGCCCAGCCCTCACCACTCTCCTTTTTAAGAAAATGGCAAGGGTGGCGCAGAAACGCCACAATTAAAAAATTGCAAATGCAAGGTTTGTGACTTTTTTTTTGCCAAAAAAGAGGAGCAGGGAGATGATAAATCTCCCCCAAAGTTTTTAACAAATTTGGTTAATAACTAGCAAAATCCTTCAAAACTGTTGGAGGGATATCTTTTAAAAAGTATAAAAAACATAACCATATAAAAGACATAATCCACTTTTTGGCACAATTTAGTAATCTCCCTCAATATATATATATACACTACAGAGTAGGAAGGACTTCCCAAGTCTTTACCTGTAGCATCTTGTCTGTTTTCCAGCCAGGGAAAGAAACCTAGAAATGAATTGGTCATTCAAATATGTCAAGTCAACCCTGGAAGAAAAGTGGCACCCTAGGCTAAAGGATGTTTGTTCCAGACACACCGATTTCATACCTGGAGTTTCTCAGAGACAATACTTTTCTACAGTGATTTAGGCAGAAAATGTAGTATTCCCCATATCAACAAGTGTTATTGTAACTCAAGTAGTTTCTTGTATGGTAGAATGAAGTCTACTGCTGGCAACAACCCTGACAGACTCCACAGACCATAATACAACTCTGCCCATACCTTAGTAACATGGTTTATAAATTCTCCATGTTGAGATATATGCCCTCTTGGGATAGGTCTCCATTACCCCTCTCCCCTCTTTTTTTTTTTATCCACCATTAAGCTGGTATTCGTTTTAGTATCCCACTGCCTCCAAACTCATTCACCTGTTTTTTTCAAGCCATACCTAGTTGCTAGAACTTCCTTTAAAAGGGATTTTGTCATGAGATTTGAGCCCTATAAGCTAAACATATGGCCAGGTCCGTACTAATAACATGAATCCTAAACTGCCCTTATTAAACCTGCTTGTGGCTCTATTAGCCCAAAAAAATGGTTTTTATAAGCTGTCACTCACCTACCTAAGGTGCCCAAGGGGTTTTACATTAACCCTGGGTGCCTGCCCGCACCCCTCGCCGTCTGGTGCCCAGCGCCACCTTCCTCACCTCAGCCCCGCCTCCGCAATCCTCCCGTCCCTCTGCAAGATCCGGCGCCTGCGCACTAGGCTCAGCCTGATGCGCCGCGGACTCCTGGCAGCGGCTTCGTTGAGCGAAGTGCGCATGCGCCGCCTGATGCGCACTTCGCTCAACGAAGCCGCTGCCAGGAGTCCGCGGCGCATCAGGCTCAGTGCGCAGGATCTAGCAGAGGGACGGGAGGATTGCGGAGGCGGGGCTGAGGTGAGGAAGGCGGCGCTGGGCACCAGACGGCGAGGGGTGCGGGCGGGCACCCTGGGTTAATGTAAAACCCCTTGGGCACCTTAGGTAGGTGAGTGACAGCTTATAAAAAAACTGTTTTTTGGGCTAATGAGCCACAAGCAGGTTTAACCCTTTCATGACCAATGGTCATTGATGCCCCAGTGTCCAGGTCAAAATTAACAAATCTGACATGTGTCACTTTATGTGGTAATAGCTTTGGAACACTTTTACTTATCCACGCCATTCTGAGATTGTTTTCTCGTGACACATTGTACTTCATGATAGTCATATATTTGAGTCAATATATTTCACCTTTATTTATGAAAAAATCCCAAATTTACCAATTTTTCTGCTTCTAAAACAGAAAGTGATACCTAATAAAATATTTATTAGTTAACATTCCCCATATGTCTACTTTATGTTGGCATCATTTTGGAAATGTCATTTTATTTTTTTAGGACGTTAGAAGGCTTAGAAGTTTAGAAGCAATTCTTACAATTTTTAAGAAAATTTCCAAAACCCGCTTTTTAAGGACCAGTTCAGGTCTGAAGTCCCTTTGTGGGGCTTACATAGTGGAAACCCCCATAAATGACCCCATTATAGAAACTACACCCCTCAAGTTACTCAAAACTGATTTTACAAACTTTGTTAACCCTTTAGGCGTTCCACAAGAATTAAACGAAAATGGAGATGAAATTAAAAAATTTCACTTTTTTGGCAGATTTTCCATTTTATATATTTTTTTCTTTAACACATTGAGGGTTAACAGCCAAACAAAACTCAATATTTATTACCCTGATTCCGCGGTTTACAGAAACACCCCACATGTGGTCGTAAACTGCTGTACTGGCACACGGCAGGGCGCAGAAGGAAAGGAATGCCGTACGGTTTTTGGAAGGTAGATTGTGCTGGATTGGTTTTCTGAACGCCATATGTTTTTTATTTTTCTGCCGATCGTCTTGTGCAGGGGCTCGTTTTTTGCAGAAAGTGTTGAGGTTTTTATTGGTACCATTTTTGGGTACATAGGATTTTTTGATCATTCATTATTACACTTTATGGGGCAAGGTGACCCAAAAATTGGCTGTTTTGGAACAGTTTTCATTTATTTATTTTTACAGCATTCATCTGAGGAGTTAGGTCATGTGATAGTTTTATAGAGAAGATCGTTACGGACGTGGCAATACCTAATATGTATACTTTTTCTTATTTATTTAAGTTTTACACAATAATGGCATTTCTGAAACCCAAAAAATGATGTTTTAGTGTCTCTATAGTCTGAGAGCCATAGCTTTTTTATTTTTTGGGCGATTGTCTTAAATAGGGTATCATTTTTTGCGGGACGAGGTGACGGTTTGATTGGTACTATTTTGGGGGGTCATAAGCCTTTTTGATCGCTTGCTGTTGCATTTTTTGTGATGTAAGGTGACAAAAATAGCTTTTTTGGCACTGTTTTTTTTATTTTTATGGTGTTTATCGGACGGGGTCCATCATGTGATATATTTATAGAGGCGGTCATTACGGACGCGGTGACACCTAATATGTGTATTTTATTTTATTTTTTTATAGGAAAAGGCAATGTCTTTTTTTATTTACATTTTTATTTATTTATTGATTTATTTTTACTTTTATTATTTTCACTTATTTATCAGTTCCCTCTTGGATCTTGAAGATCCAGTGGGGCTGATAGTTTTAGTATACTTTGCAATGCTCTTGCATTGCAAAGTATAATACTTCCAGATTGCCTGTCGGTGGCAGCACTGGACGCCTTTGCCATGGCAACCATCGGGTGCTGCAATCACAGCGCTGCAGCCCCGATGGTGGAGAGAGGGAGCTCCCTCCCTCTGTTAACCCCATGGATGCCGCAACCGCAGCATCTATAGGGTTACAGGAGAGTGTCAGCATAGAGCATGAGGAACACTATCGACTTTCAGGCTCTGATCTGCAGAGCGCAGATCAGAGCCTGAAACGGGCATTTTAACACTGCCGCGATCCGATTGGTTAGTCTGCACAGACTAACTAATCGGATCGATTGCCGGCAAGGGGCCACTCTGATTGGCCCCTTGCTGGCATTACTAGACTGTATGCTGTCCGTGACAGCAGCAGGACAGGGGCAGAAGCTTTAATCCAAGCGTTTTGCAGCGCTTGGATTAAAGAGCTGGCTTGACGTCTATACACGTGATAGCTGCACGGGGTATGTGCAGCTATCACGTATATATACACAGAATGCAGTCGTGAAGAGGTTAATAAGGGCAGTTTAGGATTCATGTTATTAGTACGGACCTGGCCATATGTTTAGCTTATAGGGCTCAAATCTCATGACAGAATCCCTTTAAGATATCTTCATTGTGTCTTTACTGTGTACCATGCACACCAATAAATCAGTACATTAAAACCATCTGTGTATTATGTGTAGGTCCCCTTTGTGCCACCAAAGCCCTGACCCATCAAGGCATGGAGTCCAAAAGAACCCCGAAGTTGTCCAGTATTGAAAGTGTTTTAATAACATCTATCCCCAGGGGGAACAGGGTAACCCACTATCATTATAGGCATGGGTACCAGCAGTTAGAGAGTCCCACGATCGGACACTAATCCTTTACACTGTGGATAAGGAATAAGTGTTGTTTAGTGCAAAAGCCCTCTTACTTGCTCAGCAATTTCGGCAACTGTAGCTCTTCTGTGGGATAGGGCTATCATTCGCTCCGCACTTGCACTGAACAGCTCCGAGCGCTCATTAACCTTACACTGGTTTACCCGCTGCTCCTACTACTTTGACGACTTTTGGTAGGTACCAACAACTGAATACTGAGAATAGCCCCGAGACCTGCTATTTTGGAGACGCTTGTTCTATTCTTATGCTTGCCCATTTTTAATGCTTCCAACACAATAAGGCCCCATTCACACGACTGTATGTTTGGTCCGCATCCGATCCACATTTATTGCAGACTGAACAAGGACCTATTCATGTCAATGAAAAAAAAACTGTGCGCTGTCCACATCATATGTCCTTTCCACAGTCCTGCAAAAAAGATAGAACGTGTCCGTTTTGCAGACAAGAATAGTCATAGTTTCAATGCTTCTGCAAAAACAAAACAGATGCAACACCGATATCGTGTATTTTTTGTGGATCCACGTTTTGCAGACCACAAAGTACATACAATCGGATAAATGTACCCTTACTTCAAGAGCTTTACTGCTCACTTGTTGCCTTCTGTATCTCATCCCTTGACAGATGCTATTGGAATGAGATGATCAATGTTATTCACAGCCCCGTTGTGTGGGTTTAATGTTATGGCTGACTGACTCCTCAACACTGAAATTGTAACACAAAGAAGGACAAGCCGTAAGGTTATGTAAATCGAGGAAGCAGCAGGCGTCGCTAAGATCTGCAGACGATCACATTTTCAAGCACCTTTGTGGCATGTGGGAGGGGCATAAAAGCCAGACTGAAAGCCACATGAAACCTTCAAAATCAGATCAAGTCATGTGGGATGATTGTACGATGCCCCCTGTTCGACAACGTGCCAGTTATCACCAGATGTCACAAACTGAGAAAGACAGAATCCTTCAAATGAGAGACCTTGTTTTATCAATCTGGCAGATCACTACACGCCTTGGCCGAGATGTTAGCACTGTATAATTTTCTGTGTCCGGGTGGTGGTTGGGAGAACAACAAAAAACTGGAAAGACAGCGGTGCACAGAGGCGAACCTCTGCACGGACAGATCGTATGATGAGAAGTATGGCATGTAGTGACACATTCTGTACTGCAAGTGAACTTGGACATCACATCCCAAACATAGGGCGGCAAACTGTATCTACATAAATCATCAGACGGGGTTTACACGACATTGGGCTATGAGCATGACGTCCAGCTACAAGTGTTCCATTGACTTCACACCATGACTCTTTGTCCCACTTTTGTTTTGGACACAACGATACCCGGAGATTGGTCTAGATACATGGGCAATGCCACAAAGACGCCACAACAAGGAAACATCACACTGTTCCTACTCCCAGAATTATGATTTGGGGTGGCATAATGTACAGCAGCCAGACCCCTCTAGTCTTTATTGCAAGTACAGAAACAGCTTGGTGTTGCATTGATTTGGTCATGGAATCTGTGATATGGGCATATCTCCTAAGTGTCCTAGGAGCCATTTTTCGACAGGACAACACCGGGCTGCATGTTGTTCGTGCTACTGTGAGCAGCCTGCATGGCCTAAATGTGCTACTACGGCGTGCAGCGTCTCTGGGCTTGTCTCCCATCGAGCACATCTGGGATGTCATTGGTTGGCAATTGCAAAGGAAGTTGCAAGCAGCGGATCTTGATGATTTATGTGCCCAAGTACATACAGAGTGGCAGAACATTCCTGAGACAACCATTAATAACCTCATTGATAGAATGCCAAGGAATAAAAGAATGTGTATTTCTGCGCGTGGCACTCATACTAGATACTGAATAAATCGAGATGTTTTGAATATTTTGTTTACATTTTTTTATCATTTGCATGTCATTAACATGTCTATTGATCCTGTGATTTCCATAATTCCACGACTTTTACTTCTTGGTGTTACAATTTCAATGTTGAGGAGTGTATATAGGTTTCATACAAACCACACTTACTTTTCTACACTGTACGATCCACACTGTACTCGTTTGACATTGCACAGGGCTTAACTTTTATTTATTTATTTTTAAATCAGAACTGGATAAACAAAAATATACCTGTTGGAGGTGGTGGTGGCGGCGGCCGGACAGTTGGTGCTCCGGGTCCTCCTTCATAAAATCCCATGTCTGGTTGATAGTTAAAAGGAACATGGGATGTAGTCATAGTGGGTGGTGTTGGAGGTTGACTCATGCCTGATCGTGAAGCAGGATGATAAGCAGATGGGTGCAAAGGTGGAACGGAGGCTTGAGGGTATGCATTAGATACTCCAGGAACATTCATAGGAACATCATGAGATGCTGGAGGAAATGTAGTATGGGTTGACATTGGGGGAGCTTGGTTCATGGGTGGAGGCTGTAGGATTCCTAAAAAGTTAAATAAGAATTTATATGAATATAAAACACTAGAAAACCCACACTCTTAGATTTGCTTACAGAAAAAAAATTAAGTTTGGCTTCTTTACTGTAGATAACAATACTAAGGCTAGTTTCACATTAGCACTAAACCATCCAGCAGCCTTTCCCTGCCGGAGCTCACTGACTATAGCGGGACCTGGCGGGAATCCGGCCTGCTTCTGGCGCGAGTGCCAGGATTCAGGAGGACAAAAACCAGTGCAAGCAACATTTTTTGTCTGGCTGATTCCTGGCACTCATGCTGAAAACAGGCAGTTCTCTGCCGGGTTCCATTATAGTCAATGGGGTCTGGCACTGTTCCAGCCATTTATGGCTATGCCTGACATAATGAATTCCGGTAGGCTGTTCCTCTGCCGCAACAGCTTGCAGGATGGTTTTAACACTAGTGTAAAACTAGCCTAACTCTTTCTACAGCTTATTCATCGGCACTTACTCATATCACGTATTGCATAATATCTCTAGCTGCTATACAGCCTGAAATAGACCAAGTTAAAGTAGCATATACTGCACTGTACATCTCTGTCAGCCCATTTTTAAAGGATTAATAAAACATTAAAGCTTTACAGTGGTGAGAGCCGTATCTTTTTTCTTCACAAGTTATGGATTATGGATCTATTTTGTTGTGTACCACCTAACCGCTCTACATACAGTCCTCCTGCTCCGGATGACTGTATTTAAGACTGCAACCAGGTACTGCTGACTATGTCATCTTTTATGTGGTCGAGTTTATTGAGGCTATGACCCAGACTTTTACCAGCGTCTGGATCACGGCATCAAATTAGTTGCACATCACCTTCACATCACGCATTTACACAAACATCAATAAAAGTTTCCATTTTATACTGTCCCCATCCTCTCCATACCTGATCTTACTATAGAAAAATGCTAGTGGTACCTGTTACTTGCTACAGTAAAACACCAAAAACAATTACCACTACAGAAAAATATCTAATATATTTATGACAATTGGAAAAGACTTGTATCAGTCACAAAAGATAGTTCACCCTCTGACTGTCCCCATATCAATTAGTTTTCAAAAACAAATAGTATGGCAGGTTTTAGATGGTGCAACACCGGCGCTTTTTTGTGTCCACATTATGGGGCGCCGCCTGGACCTCCCACGACTCATCAGAATCGAAGTTATGTGGCTTTAAAAGGGTATTCTCATCTAAGACATTGATGGCATTTCGCTAGGATATGCCATCAATGTCAGATAGGAGCGGGTCCCAGAGGTGGGACCTGCACCTATCTCCAGAACAGGCCTCCCAACTGAAGGGTGAACAGCCACACATCCATGGACATGCTTTATTCACCACTATACACCCCCGTATCCTAAGGGAATTAAGTACTGTTATAGCCAGACCCTTATTTCTGATATTTGCAGATTCTATACTGACAGGGAATGTCCCACAGGATTGGCGCATGGCAAATGTGGTGCCAATATTCAAAAAGGGTCCAAAAAGAGAGCCTGAAAACTATAGGCCGGTAAGTTTAACATCTGTTGTGGGTAAACTGTTTGAAGGTTTTCTGAGAGATGCTATGTTAGAGCATCTTAACGGAAATGAGAAAATAACGCCATATCAGCATGGCTTCGTGAGGGATCGGTCATGTCAAACTAATTTAATCAGTTTCTATGAGGAGGTAAGTTCTAGACTTGACAGCGGCGAATCAATGGATGTTGTGTATCTGGACTTTCCAAAGTATTTGACACTGTACCACATAAAAGGTTAGTATATAAAATGAGAATGCTGGGACTGGGAGAAAACGTCTGTAAGTGGGTAAGTAACTGGCTCAATGATAGAAAACAGAGGGTGGTTATTAGTGGTACACACTCAGACTGGGTCACTGTCACTAGTGGGGTACCTCAGGGGTCAGTATTGGGCCCTATTCTCTTCAATATATTTATTAATGATCTTGTAGAAGGCTTGCATAGTAAAATATACATTTTCGCAGATGACACTAAACTGTGTAAAGTAATTAACACTGAAGAGAACAGTATACTACTACAGAGGGATCTGGATAGAGTGGAGGCTTGGGCAGATAAGTGGCAGATGAGGTTTAACACTGACAAATGTAAAGTTATGCACATGGGAAGGAATAATGCAAGTCACCCGTACATACTAAATGGTAAAACACTCGGTAACACTGACATGGAAGAGGATCTAGGAATTTTAATAAACAGCAAACTAAGCTGCAAAAAACAGTGTCAGGCAGCTGCTGCCAAGGCCAATAAGATAATGGGTTGCGTCAAAAGGGGCATAGATGCCCGTGATGAGAACATATTCCTTCTACTTTACAAATCATTAGTCAGACCACACATGGAGTACTGTGTACAGTTCTGGGTTCCAGTGAACAAGGCAGACATAGAGCTGGAGAGGGTCCAGAGGAGGGCAACTAAAGTAATAACTGGAATGGGGCAACTACAGTACCCTGAAAGATTATCAAAATTAGGGTTATTCACTTTAGAAAAAAGACGACTGAGGGGAGATCTAATAACTACGTATAAATATATCAGGGGTCAGTACAGAGATCTATCCCATCATCTATTTATCCCCAGGACTGTGACTGTGACGAGGGGATATCCTCTGCGTCTGGAGGAAAGAAGGTTTGTACACAAACATAGAAAAGGGTTCTTTACGGTAAGAGCAGTGAGACTATGGAAGTCTCTGCCTGAGGAGGTGGTGATGGCGAGTACAATAAAGGAATTCAAGAGGGGCCTGGATGTGTTTCTGGAGTGTAATAATATTATAGGCTATAGCTACTAGAGAGGGATCGTTGATCCAGGGAGTTATTCTGATTGCCTGATTGGAGTCAGGAAGGAATTTTTTATTCCCCTAAAGTGAGGAAAATTGGCTTCTACCTCACAGGTTTTTTTTTGCCTTCCTCTGGATCAACTTGCAGGATAACAGGCCGAACTGGATGGACAAATGTATTTTTTCGGCCTTATGTACTATGTATGGGAGTTCAGAAAATAGCCACGCTTGGTTATTTCCAGCAGTACCACAGCAGTGAATGAACAGTATGTCGCTCATGCACAGCGTGCTGTCCTTCAGTTCGGGGGCTCTATAACCTAGTGATATGCCATCAATCTCTGACATGGGATTACCCCTTTAACTCATTTTCTGATGAACCGTAGAGGGTTCAGGTGGTGTGTCCATAAAGCGGGAGAATAGTGCATCTGTCCGTTTAGGGATTGATACTTTTAAAATTCGAAAAACTGTTTGTATGGAGGGGATAGAAAATGATCTACTATATAATTCCCAATGTTTGAATGCAAAGGCGGATTCCTGCAGATTTTTGCATTTCTCTAAAGGGGTTTTCCCATGACAATAACTTCCCCTATCCACGGCCTCCATTCAAAATGGGTAACACGGGTCCCAATTCTTATGATTGGTGGAAGCCTGCCAGATCTCTCTACATTCTGGCATTTCCGAAAACATAAAAGTCTCCATCTGGCCCCATTAATGCGCAACAATTTTCTTCTGGCCGATTCTCTGCATATTTGCCGGGTTGCAGCCGGATCTTTGCTGGTCCCCATTACAGTTAATGGGGCCGGACATAGACTTTCATGCAGAGAGATCTGGAAGACTGTTCCCTGCCAGAACAGCCTGCCAGATCGCTTGGCTAGTGTGAAACGAGCCTGACAGTGTTTTTTTGCAGATTATCTTTTATTTCCATAATGACTTATTTACTCAGTACGCCTTTTAATTGCAAATTTTATTTATTCACGCAGTATTTGCTTATAATCAGTTTTCTGCAAAGCTGCATGAAGGTGGATGTGTGTGTATTATTATTTAGTATTTTTATACATGGTATGCTGAGTGCTCTTGAAAAATTTAGATTTTGGCATCTTAGTTTAAGTACATATTTTTAACACATTTGTGGGTGTCAGCCAAATTGCATGGTCTCCATTTGTGTTTTTGAATGCACATGCTTTTGATGACGTATATTCTTGTAATAAATATGAACTTTTCACACCCTTTTATATTATTTTTCTGTGTAAACCTCTGCTTGGATTTAATGCGAGTCTTAGGCACAATGATTATTTGATGCATGCTTTTTTTAAATCATTTTTATTTGTCATATAGTTACTTGAAGGTGGACATGGTTGTCAGCAGCTCGTCAAGACGACTGAAATGATCAGGTTATCTGCTTTCACGGAGTATATACATTTTGGTGGAGAACTTACTTTTTAAACTGTGTAACATCTGTAATCTGTATTTCATAAGTTGTTTTTTTTTTGTTGTTTTTTGAGGTTTTTTAGAGGTTTTTTTTTTTTTTTTAGAGGTCTTCCCAGTTCTGGTGATTTGTGTAAATTTAGGCTTAAAGGGCATCTGTCAGCAGATTTGTACCTATGAAACTGGCTGACCTGTTCCATGTGCACTTAGCAGCTAAAGGCATCAGTGTTAGTCTCATGTTCATGTGAGAAAAATAATGTTTTAATATAGGCAAATTAGCCTCTAGGAGGAACGGGGGCATTGCCATTACACCTAGAGACTCTGCTCTCTCTAGAGCTGCCGCACCCTCTGCACTTTGACTGACTGAGTTTAGGAGGTCAGGGCCAGGTGTGCTCACATTTACACTGCCTGGCCCAGTCAATAAAAGTGCAGAGGGCGCAGCAGTTACAGAGAGAGCTGAGCCTCTAGGTGTAATGGCAACGTCCCCGTTGCTCCTAGAGGCTCGTTTGCATATACTAAAACATAATTTTTCTCAGCAATCTGGGCACATATGAACATGGGACCAACACAGATTGCCACTTCAGCTGCCAAGTGCACATACAACAGGTCAGCCAGTTTCATAGGTACAAATCTGTTGACAGATGTCCTTTAAGTTGTGTGTATAAACTCTTCACAAGTCGATCTTTTATTTTTAGGAAATGTGGGAAGCATAGCTTCTTACTTTGGTTACAGTTTTACCCCACTTTTATGAAAATTGCACTTTGATACAAAATTGTATGAAAGTGCCTGGGTGAATACTGGATGTATACTGAAAAACGAGATTTTTGTGGACTCACCTGTAAAATCTCTTTCTCGCTGAGTTCATTGGGGGACACAGGACCGTGGGTATAGCTGCTGCTACTAGGAGGCGACACTAGGCTAAAAAGTGTTAGCTCCTCCCGCTGGCTATATCCCCTCCAGCCTGGAGAAAGCATATCAGTTTGTGCACAAGCAGTAGAAAGAAAATAAATCAGAAATGAAATAACGTAACAACCAAAAACGGAGGAGCCTACCGGTTAATCAACTGCCGTCACCTGTGGCAAAATTAGAAACAAAAACAACGGGTGGAAGCTGTGTCCTCCAATGAACTCAGCAAGAAAGAGATTTTATAGGCGAGTCCACAAAAATCTAGTTTTCTTGCTCGTATCATTGGGGGACACAGGACCGTGGGACGTCCCAAAGCAGTCCACGGGGAAGGAGAAACCACACTCCCATGGAAGTCACAGCTGCGGGAGTCTAAGACACCGCAGCCCGCAAGACCGTGCGGCCCAGAGCGGCATCTGCCGATTAAAAAGTATGCACCTTGTAGAACTTGGTGAACGTGTGCAAGGAAGACCAGGTTGCTGCTTTATACAACTGTAAAGCAGAAGCCTGGTGAAAACAGGCCCAAGAAGCGCCCACCGCCCTGGTCGAATGAGCCGTAATATGGAGGGGCGGAGCCTTGCCCCGGGAGCGATACGCCTCGGCAATGGCCAATCGGATCCACCTGGGAATCGTTCCTTTGGAGGCTACCAAATCCTTGCGATGACCCTCAGAAACAGTGAGTCGGTACGCTGAAACAACTCTGAAGCAGATAAATAAATCCGCAGGGCATGAAGCACGTCCAGCTGGTGGAGGGCACGTTCCCTAGGATGTGAAGGCCAGGGACAAAATGATGGGAGAACAATGTCCTCGTTGACATGAAAGGCGGAGACTACCTTCAGAAGAAAGGAAGGCACAGGGCGAAGCACCGCCTTATCTTGGTGCAGAATAAAAAAGGACTCCCTACAGGAGAACGCCACACTTCCAAGTCCTGTGATATATCTTGGACAACGTAGGCTTCCTGGCCTTAATAATGGTGCGTATGACTCCATTGGAGAAACCCTTACGCTTAAGAATGGCGGTTTCAAAAGCCAAGCCGTCAAACATAGTGATTCTAAATGCTGGTGGAAGACGGGTCCCTGAGAGAGAAGGTCGTCCCTGAGCAGAAGCGGCCACAGAGCGTCTACTAGAAGAAGAATAAGATTGGTGTACCAGGATCGGCGCGGCCAATCCGGGGCGATGAGAACCGTCTGGATGCCCTCCCGGGGAAGATGTAGATGTACAGGAGGGAAAAGGCGTCCCATGGGGCCACCAGTGCATCTACTGCGCATGCCCGGGGATCTCTTGTCCGCGAGATGAAGGTGGGAAGCTTATAGTTGATTCTGGATGCCATCAGATCCACGTCTGGACAGCCCCAACGGAGACACATGGAGTCGAACACCTCTGGGTGCAGAGAACACTCGCCCGGGTCCACAGTCTTCCGGCTGAGGAAGTCCGCCGTCCAATTCTCCACTCCTGGAATGTAGACTGCCGATAGCGCTGGTACATGTTCCTCCGCCCACTTTAGAATTGTGGCCGACTCCGCCATCACCACCCAACTGCAGGTTCTTGCTACATCCTCTCTGCCTACATGTCTCAGACATCTATGATGACCCGGGGCAAGAGATCTATGAAGGCCCAAGCCAAACTAAGCTTCTTCTTTGATAAAGAGCGAGGACAACATGGCGGTGGCACTCCCTTCTCACCAGTGAGACGCGGCTCTCACTTATCCGCCACAGACGAGCCTGGAGATGGTAAAGGGCCAAGCCCTCGATCCCAGTCACCCACTGAGTACTCCGACCAGAGTCGACAGCTCCCCAACCCCCTCACTGCATAACAGCCCCGGAGGGAGCCCTTGAACTGTAGGCCACACGTCCCGGATGAACGCCTCTCTCACTAACAGCCGCCATACTCAGCAGCTCCTCTAGCAAGAGCCGCAAATGGGTCTCTATCCCCGCTCAGTAGTACCCCGGGGCACGTTGGAGCAACATTGCAGGACTTTCCTACCTCAGATATGCTGGCCTCTGGGTCTATCCTGAAAGATATGCTACTGGCGCTCGGCAGATCCATGCAGGACAATATGGACTCGCTCATATCCCCTCTGCAGGCCTCTGTATCAGATCTGAATTGCAGGGTCTAACATGCAGAAACAAAACTTGGAGAATTTGCATCCTCACATAACCAACTCATCGATGCCCACAATGACCTCACAGATGAAATTGAGGTAATAAAGCACAAGCTCACTGACCTTGAAATGTCGAAACAATGTCAAAATAAGAGGGATCCCTAAGGAAGTCCAACCACAGGAGCTACGGTCCTACCTTAAAGGACTGATGCAAGTCTTGATCCCATCCATCTCTGAATGATACCTCCTTATCGACAGAATACACAGAGTGGCATGTCCTAAGCATCTACCATCTACCACTCCTAGAGACGTCCTAGCCCGGATCCACTTCTTCCAAATAAAAGAGGCATTACTCCAAGCCAGCAGAAACAAAGGTATCCTGCCTTCCCTTTATGAGGAGATCAAGTTGTTTGCAGACTTATCCGCAGCCACCCTGCAGCAAAGGAGGATACCGGCCCCCATAACCGCAGCCCTGCGAGACCACGCTATGCCCTATAGATGGGGCTTCCCCACGAGGATTTGAATACAACACAGTGGGGCTTTACAATCCATCTCCTCCTTGGAAGAAGGCAAGCATCTGTTGCAACAATGGAACATTCCGGTTTCAGAAGCCTTCCAGAACCAAGCATCGGTACCAACCCATCTACGCCAAGAATGGAAAGTGGTCTCCTCCAAGCGCAAGTCCAGGAGCCGAAATAGCCGACTAGCTGTATAAGGGGGCTGAACTGATATACTCGGTCATAAACCGTTAGTTATTTGGTTCCACCCAGACATAAGTGTCAGTTGAAACTATGCTGACAGCGAACTTTAATTTCTATTTAAGAAAGTACCTGTTTTGTTTAATGTTTTTTTTTTTGGTTAATGCATTTATCCTGGTACAGTACATTCTTGTCCAACCTACTTACATCTACAGGGGCTAAATCCTCTTATGCACTAGTTCCCAGTGGAGATGACTATATTTCCTGTGGTTCGTCTCCACTGCTTTGGTTTGGCCCTCTGGACATGCTGAGCACTTCACCATCCTTCCTCTCCAATGGTAAAAAATTGCATCGCTCAATGTTAAGGGACTGAATAGCCCCCATAAAGGAGCATTTATGTGGAGGGAGATCATGAGCCTCCAGTGTGACATGTTCAGGATTCAGGAGTCACACCTCATAATTGCAGATACCAGCTGGATTCACCACCGCTCCTTCCCGGTTATATACCAATCCCACTACCATAAAAAACTGAGAGAAGTTATCTTAGGGATCAGAGACACAGTAGCTTTCCAACTCTCTAAAGTGATTTCGGACCCTAATGGCAGATTCATTATTGTAGTGGGCTCCTTGAATAACGTCATTTATACTTTAGTGCCAGCTTACGCCCCTAATAGACATCAGACTACATTCCTTAACAAACTCTCCAGGAAAGTGGAGCGAGTTAGGCAAGGCCAAACTATATGGTTTGGGGCCTTCAACGGAATTGTAGATCCTCTTCTAGATACCACCTCCACTGTCAACAGAACACCCTGGTTGAGGGAATTCCTTCTATCAAGGGATCTGTATGATATCTGGAGAATCCACCATGATAATGAGAGGGACTTCTTCTTCTCCACAGCACATAACTCCTACTCAAGGATAGACATATTCCTCCTAAATAGATCTTTGATCCATGCTGCAATAGCGTTATCGGTAGAAGTGATCACCTGGTCAGACCATGCAGCTGTTACTTTAACATTGCAGGACATCTACCACTCTAGACATAACTCCTACAACACATATAAAGGAGAAAATCAATTCCGCTCTTCGAAAATATTTTCAAATTTACTTAGGGCTCAGTCTCTAGCTCTTTTTCCCTGTGGAATGGCCACAAAGCCTACATAAGGGAAGTCATCATGAAAATAGGTAGCAAGGCAAAAAAGGAAAGAGAGCGTGAGTTCTCGGAACTCATGTCTAACATCACGCGCCTAGAAGCTCTCAATAAAGCACTTTCCCCCATAAGCACTGCACAGTTAAAATCCCTGCGACTTCAACTTAGAGAACTCTTACTGTATAAATATGAACAGGGTCTTAGAAAGACCAAGACTACATATTAATCCCAGGATAACATAGCAGGTAGGCTATTCGAACATAAGATCAAACAAAAAGCCATAAAATAAAAAAAACAGTCCACTATATATGACCTGGACAGAATTGCCAATAAATTTAAAACTTACTACGCTTCACTATATAATCTAGAGGAAAATAACCCTTCCATTCACCCACAACAGGCAGCTATAGATGTGTATTTGGACTTCCTCCGCCTCCCTAAACTAACCATATCCCAAATGGAATCTCTAAATGCACCATTGACCTGAAACAAGGTCTTATCAACTATCCGGTCCCTACCCCTACACAACGCTCCAGGCCTGGATGGGCTCTCAAAAGCTTATTATAAGACATACAGAGACATCTTGGCCCCACATTTGACCCACACCCTACAGCAGGCTATGCAGGAGGGGAAATTCATGAGAGAAATGCTAGAAGCCACCATTGTCACCATCCCCAAACCGGGCAAAGCCCCTGACGTCCCTCAAAACTTTCGGCCAATTTCCCTGCTGAACTTGGATGTAAAAATATATGCCAAAATCCTTGCCAACCGCCTGGCTGCATTGGTTCCACACCTTGTTTCTCCTGACCAAACAGGCTTTATAAAAGACCGACAGATTTTTGAAAACACCAGAAGGATTGTCAACATATTAGATACTCTGGAGAGACGGAAATCCCCTGCGGTGTTGGGGACATTAGACGCTGAGAAGGCGTTCGACGGCGTGAATTGGTCGTTCGCCTTCTCAGTCCTGCGACACATGGGATTTGAGGGTGTGTGCCTTAATGCAATCTTAGCGTTATACTCTGCCCCTTCCGCTCGAGTGCTCGCCAGCTCCAGTTTATCGGATTCACTCCCCATAACGAATGTAACACGACACCTTTCTCCTATGATATTTGTGCGATCAATCAAGCCGCTAACACAGGCTATTAGAACCTACCCGGATATAACTGGGGTTGTTATAGGTAATCTATAGCTAACCTTCACTCATCCTAAAAAATCTTTGGGTACGGCTATGGAACTTATAAAAGCCTTTGGAGAACTCTCCTTCTATAAGCTTAATGAAACAAAATCCCAAATCCTACCCCTTAATATTTCACCAGTAGAGGAACAGTAGTACCCCAAAGCAAATTTTTCTCTAGACTGCCAGACCCAACAGATAGACTACCTAGTCCTAAAACTCACCTGCTCCAAGAAAGCTTTGTACAAATCCAACTATATACCACTACTAGATACTTTGTATTTTTTCAATATTCTCCTGATTTTAGTTCCCAGATCCTTCTTTATTAAAACAACCCGAATGATCAACACCTACACCTGGACGGGTAAAAATACAAGGGTGCCTGCCTCCCTGCTATATAAACAGAGGGCTTAAGGGGGCATTGGACTACCCAATGTGTTTGATTACTTTTTGGCAACTCAAATACAACAGCTGCAAGACTGGTTGCAGGGAGACCTTAGCAAACAATGGGTGCACATAGAAGTGTCCTCCGTCCCCCAGACATCTCTGAGGTCTCTACTGCTGGTCTCCTTTCTCCCATAACCAATATCCTTACCTTGTGGACGCAGCAATGAGACACTGGAAGAAATTCCACGCTCTAAGGATCAATTCACACATCCGTTTGTGTTTTGCGGATCCACAAAACACAGATACCGGCAATGTGCGTTCCGCATTTTGCGGACCGCACATTGCCGGCACTATAATAGAAAAAAATGCCTAATCTTGTCCGCAATTGCGGAAAAGAATAGGACATGTTCTATTTTTTTGGGGAACGGAATAGCGGACCCGGAAATGAGGATCCGGACAGCGCATAGTATGGCCCCATAGAAATGAATGTGTCCACAATTCCGTTATGCAATTATCTGGAACGGGTGCAGACCCATTAATTCTCTATGGGGTCTGAAGAGATGCGGAGAGCACACTATGTGCTTTCGTCATCCGCATTTCCGCAGCGCGGCCCCGATCTTCTGGTCCGCAGCTTCGCAAGAAAGCAGAGCATGTCCTATTCTTGTCCGCAATTGCGGACAAAAATAGGCATTTCTATGGGGGTGCCGGCCGGTGTGTACTGCGGATCTGCAATGCACTACGGATGTCTGAATGAAGCCTAACCAGTCATAGCCCCACACCTATCCTGGAGTTTATGCCCCTAGATTCCACCTGTCTCCTTGTTCCCAACATAGACTTAGGCACATGGGCAGTCCTGGGTAAAACAAAAACAACACGGGTAGCAACCATGTCTAATCTACACCCTTTTCAGTACCTATGTGATAAATACAACACCCCGACTAAAGATTTTTTGTACCTAAGACTACGTCATCTTGTCCAATCAGAGCTCCGTGTTTCTGTTAACATCAATCTCTCTTTATTGGAATTATGGTCAGTCCCTAGGATGAAAAATCTGCCCCTTAGGCCTATTTACGTCATGATGGGCAACAAGGAGACCTTTATTAAATCCTCACCCTTTCTCTCCTGGGAGTTGGAATTAAACAAATCCTTCTCGAATGCCCAGTGGTCAGCAGCTCTACGACTATCTGCCAGACTTCTTAAATGCACTTCACATTATGAATCTATCATGAAGACCACGCTACTGTGGTACTATACCCCCGCCAGACTATGCCACATGTTCCCAGGAACTTCACACCAATGCTGGAGGCATGTGGAGGCAAGGGCACATTAATGCATATCTTGTGGTCTTGTCCTAAGCTTGATGGACTCTGGAGAGAAGTCTTCTTGATAGCTTCTAACCTGGCTGGTCATTCAATAGCCCCTTCCCTAGCCTTATTATACCTTGACTTTTGGACATCATCCCCAGCAGATGTAGAGGAGTTTTGGCACATTTATTTCTAGCAACGAAACTATCAATCACTTCCAATTGGAAGAGTGAAATTGCTCCTCAAGTCTCTAAAGTAATACACAGACTTAACTCCACGTATACGTATGAGAAAACATTATCATACCAATGCCGATACCCTGCAGGGTCCTTAAAAATATTTGGTCTAAACTTAAATACTGTACTTCTGTCTAAACTACTGCATGCAATATACGCACAAACTGCTACTTTACCAGCGTCGAACAGATATGCTACTGTACCTTTTCCTATGTTTTGTTTTTTTCTTTTTATCCAGTGTATAAATCTATGCCGGTACTGCGATACCACTAATGTATACTGTGATTTCTTTGAAAATACTTTAATAAAAACTATTGTTGAAAAAAAGAAATGCAAGATTCATTATATGTTAAATAGAGACCATGCAGCAAAGCTATAGAATCTTTATGGGAGTCAAATAGAGAAGCGCAGCAACGTTCCCTCACTAATATACTTGTCAACAGCCTCAAAGTCACAGGCCGGGAGAAACTTATTTCCCTATTGCTATTATATCCCCAGCTCCTTCTAAAGAGGAGGCCACAAAGAGCCAACACAGGAGAATTGTATTCGAACAAAACCGCATCAAGGACCTGCAGAAATCTCCCACAGCCACTGGAGTGTTTGGCAACAGTTGGCGGATTAAGCACTTGAGATGTGACCAGTTCCCCACCCACCTGCCACCAGTCTTTCAACGATCTAAATGGATTGCAGACAAAGAGTGACAGACTTCATGCAGGAGTCTAGAATCAAACTGATCTTACCGAGCGTCCACTCCGAGCAAGGAAAAGCAATTATGTGAGCATTAAAGTATAAAAAGGAGCCCAGCTTGCCTGAGCAGAGAAATTTAAAGGATTAAAACCTACATTCTCTTAAATCAGACTTTAATACAACTTTAAAAAATATTCTTTCAGTGTTACATTGCAAATAAAAGATGTGGCACCTGCAAATACAAGTCACGGGCTAATCTTTATTGAGTGCGGCAGAATGCTGCCCATACAGAAGGGATAAATTCCACCTCCACATGTACCCGCCTAATCATCCTGTCGCTCCCTCACAGTGTTCAACACTAAGTTAAGCTGCGGAAAAGTAGAGTAAATGTGAATTAGGACTGGTCGTCTAGTAAAGAGCTGCATTAAGAATTTTGTAAACATCAGAGCGGAAATCTCATTTCTGGCTGGGTGATGTCAGCACAGAGCTTGCTCTTCCGATTACATTTTAGGATGTGCGGTCTTTACAGCAGTCATTGTACAGTAATCTGATGTAATAAAAAATAAATAAATAGCTGTCCTGCTATACCATAGGAATTAAAGAGGTTTTCTGGGACTTTGGCATTCATGGCCTTTCCTTAGGACAAACAACGAAGAGGACATCATTTGTCAGAGTCACAATCTGGTATTGATGGGTCTGTCCTATTGGAAAGGCCATCAATGTTAAAGTCCCACAGAATCCCTTTAAAGGAGTCAGCCCAGCTGGACATTTATGGCATATCGACTGCTGGCTCTGCTATTCTCGCAAGTCTCATAGCATAGAATGAAGAAAGTCATGCATGCATGGCATCCTCTCAAATCACAGCAGGGGCCTGTTCTTAAGATAGGAGCAGGTCTCATTGGTGGGCATTTAAGTCATATCCTATCAACATTAGTAAGTGCCTTTCTCTACATTATCGGTGAGGTGGTCCAACACCCCACACCCCCACCGATCAGCTGTTCCCTGCAGCCTCTGGTGCCAGATCTAGCAGTTTCATTGGTGCACGATGCACAGCTCGGTAATGTAAGCTTAGCTCCCATTCTCTTAGCTGCAGTATCCCGGCACGGCCACTATTCTTTGAACAGAGCTGTTCCATTCAAGTTGCACCTGTAAAGCTATCACATCAACAGGACAGATTCCCACCCTCTTCAAGAAAACAAAAGTTTTCGTGCAATGACTACATGCAGATTTCATGAAAACTTTCAAGACTAAACTAAGAAAAAAAAAAAAAAAGTATAAAAAAAAGTTTCCCAAAAAATATACAATGAATGAGCTGTAAACCTTTAAATCTGTAACAGCCCTGAATGCATCAGTATTACACGTTTTTTTGTACAATTCTGCATCAAAACATAATTTCACTTTTATCTTTGAACTCACCCTAAAGCCACATTCAGACATGCTGCAATTTTAGTGTGGACAATACATGTGGATGAGGTTTTGTAAATTAAGTACAGAGAAACAAGCAAAATGAGAAATACGCAACATGCTCATTACCTTGCTGAAATATCACAGAACTGAATTGGGGATTCAATGTATAGGGATGAAATCTGCAGCAAAATCAGACTTGCAGCAAGCTTCGCAGCAGAAAAATCCCACTATGTGTGGCCTTATCTGAAGAGTGTTAGCTTCATGCAAATTAGTCACATGTACAGTAAGTCAAAATAGGTCAGTCCCTTGACAGTGGAGTTAAATTGGATTTCTGTACTTACAGTAAAATCCGTTTCTCGTTCAATGCATTGGGGGGACATAGCACCATGGGTATATGCCCAGCTACCACTAGGAGGCACTAGATATCAAAAAAGGTTGGCTCCGCCCAGGTGGGCTAAAGCCTCTCCACAGCACTAGGCTATTCCGCTTGTACCAATAGCAGTAGGAGAGAAACAAAAGCGAAGAACCAACAGGTCCTGGACCGGGAAAGGAAAAGAGAACAGCAACCCGGTGACAGGGATAGTAAGTAAAACAGAGGGTGGGATCTGTGTCCCCCAATGCATTGAACGAGAAACGGATTTTACAGCAAGTACAAAAAAACAGGTGCAGAGGAACCATGTGACCCAACAGGACCAGGAGAGACCCTAGCATGAAATAGTTCCAAAGAAGAAAAAAAAGAAACAAAGCCAGCAAGAAGGAACAAAGGGAAACACCCAGCTCCACCCAAGGTGGGAAAAAAAATAAAGCGCTAGAGGATAAGGGACAGGACCAGATGCCCTGCGCGAGAATCAAGAGTTGACCAAGAGTGCACTAGAGAGCCAGAGAAAGGATCTAGAAGAACCAGGGCTCACCCTGAGGAAACAGGAGAGTAGCACAGCAACGTCTGTTGGTAACGACCTAGCGCTCTGCATATGAAAGGACTTAAGTTGGAAACAATAACCTAGCGCTCTGCATACTGTAGATAAGGAAGCTCAAGGAGGAGAATCCCTAAGAGGACAGACCCAACAAGATAAAATAGACTATGAGGGTGCCTGGCAGGAGATAAAATGCCTGGAAAAAGGACAGAAGCAGTCCTCAACCAAAGACTAAAACTTTAAGTTGTCTCAGACCAAAACACAGCCTGTCCGTGGCCAACCACATGTAAAGGCCAGGGCAGAGAGGAAACAACGAAGCACTGGAGGCTAAACGCTTGAGAGAAATCATAACAAAGACTCACAAGGGAAGGGAGCGAGCCTCCTTTCACAGCAAGAAAGGGGGGAAAGAGCAACACCCTATGAGAAGGTGGAAACCTCTTCCTGCCAGAGAAAACAGCCAACCCCCGGAGGAGGGGAGTCTTAGGTAATGGTCAGGAGAAGGGAACGTAAAGACCTGCTTCCCATACAGAGGAGGCAAGGAACAAGCCTCTGAAAGACATAATATCGCTGTGAAATGTAAGACCAGAGAAATCCCTGGCCACATAAAGTCACAGGGAAAAAAGGAAACAGTCGCAGGCCCTGGGAATACAAGTGGAGACCCACTGGTCTGAGAGATATTGGAGTAGAAGGAGAAGACTCCAAACAGCCTAAGGAGGAACAGTTCTCCAAACGAGGGAAAGGGAAGAGAGGTTAGAATCTCAAGAAGGCAACAACCTATGAGTATCCAGGAGGGAAAAAGGACCAAACTGGGCCCAAAGAAGCAGCGGTCATACAGAGCCTGTGCAGTCAAAATGTCATGGGTAGCTTCCCCAGAAGGGAGCGGCCAGCTAGATGGTCTAAGAAAGAGTGGGGTCAGGGACTCCAAGCAGGATTACCCGGACAGGGGCTCAAGAAGGGTCCAAAGAACCGGACGTCCTAAGGACAACAATAGCCAGAAAACCAAGGAAATAACATCGGCCATGGGTGACCAACCATCCCAAGTGTAGTGACCAGCCAACTGTATAACACTGTCCCAGAAGGAGTAAGTACAGCAGCCTGGACTTGGTAAAAGAATCGCCAAACATCCATATGTCAGAAAGGATGCAGAAGTCGTCAGGGGAAGTCGGGAGAGACTACACTGACATGTAGAAACCAGCTACCAGCAGAGCACAATGAAACCCCCAGGGAAGGAAAAAGGAACTGACAGGTGCAGACAACGGCCAGGTCAAGGGAACGGCCCTTCTGTCATGTAGCATAAATAATTAGAAAACATAAGGGAGTACCAAGAACACCTGGACCATGGAAGACGTACGGGACCATGTCCAAAACCTGAGCAAGCCGCGGAAAAGTCCACCCACCGGCAGGTGTGTGGCACTCACTAGTCCTGTCACAGCCATATCAGAGAGAACGTCCAGCGAAGACGCATGACCCAAAACTGCAGTAGCGACTAGTGCTCACAACGCTGGGTACTCTTGCAGGATAGAACATTCAGTGGTGATCCCTGTACTCTGCCAGGACTGTGCCATGTAACTCTGTAAAAAGAAAGCAGAGGAGCAGTAATAACAACGCGAGTACTCCATCATGAAATCGGGTAACGCAGCTGTGCAGCATGCAGTAGTACTTTACAGGGTTGACAAAGAACAATCCTAGCATGCCAGCCAACAACCTGCCCATGGGGGGAGAGCAGCTGTCTGGTGCATAACAGGACTGGGAAGTCTTGTTAAATAGTGCGTCAGGCATTGAAGTAAAAATCATTCCTAGTACAGAGGCAGAGAGAAGACATAGAGGGCCTGGTTCAGGAGGAACTGCACCTGGTGTCAGATCTCAACAGGCCAGCAATCTACTGAAACTAACAAAGCAACTCTACTCCGCCCAGGAAGTGGGGAGACATATGGATCCCAGGTAGGCCATGTATGCTAGAAGCAGAAAAGAGTGATGAATACAGCATCAGGAGATGGAAACATCACTCCACGTGAATGCAGGGGGGGGGGGGGGGGGGGGGGGGGGGGGTGGCACATGATTGCCTATCACAAATCAGAGCGAGGGAAGGGAGAAAAACGCCTAGTAATGCAGGAGCCGTATGGGCCGCAGATTGTACCAATAGGGCATAGTTCCTGGAGATACTGCAAATACTCCGCCTATAATAAAAGTAATGTGGCTGCATGGAGCTCATTATAATGAGAGTGGAACATAGCTACAGCATTTGGAAATGCCACAGTATATGGAGGCTGTACAGGTACTCTACCTAATAAGGGAGAAATACGGCTGTGTAGTACAGACTTAAAACCAGACAGGTGTAAAGGGTACAGCATCTGGAGATAGCACAGGAACTCAACGTCAGAGGGGAGCGATGCCTGCGTGGTGCGCACTAGAACCAGAGAAGTGCAATAGCTACCGCATTAGAAGAGGGCCTCTATACCTCGCCTGGTAAGGGAGAAATAGGGCTTGCATGGTGCATAATAGAACCAGAGAGGTGTAACGGCTACAGCAAATCTGGAGATGGTACAGGTACTCTACCTCTAAAGGGAGCAATGTGGCAGCTTGGTGCACACTAGCACCAGGCATAAGAAATGGCTACAGCCCCTGGAGATGGAGCACCATAGAACCAGACAGGTGTAATAACTACTACAGCATCTGGAGATGGAGCATCAGAGAACCAGACAGGTGTAATGACTACAGTGTATGAAGATGGTACAGGTACTCTACCTATGAAGGGAGCAATGTGGCTGCTTGGTGCACATTAGAACAAGTGTAATGGCTACAGCCCCTGGAGATGGAGCACAATAGAACCAGACAGGTGTTATGACTACAGCATCTGGAGATGGTACAGGTACTCTACCTATGAAGGGAGTAATGTGGCTGCTTGGTGCACATTAGAACAAGTGTAATGGCTACAGCCCCTGGAGATGGAGCACCATAGAACCAGACAGGTGTTTTGACTACAGCATCTGGAGATGGTACAGGTACTCTACCTATGAAGGGAGTAATGTAGCTGCTCGGATACTGCTGCATAGTGTACTGTAATGGCTACAGGCACTCACTCTGGTGAACCAGGGCTCCCTCTGTATATATGGTCGCACGGTAGCACCAGAATGGCTGTTTTGGCTACAGCACCTGGCGGGAACACTCTCCGACTAGGAGGGTGTGTAGAATATAGCCCCTGGTATAGAGAAATAGCTGCAGTGCTGGGTACAGCATTTGGCAATGGTACAAGTACCCCCCTGTTAAGGGGAAGGCGTACGTACCTGAGACACCACGTACGTGTGCCGGCATGTTAACCATGTGGCGGGCTGACTTACCTTGTGCAGCCAGGGGAGCGCCATCCGAAAGTCCACTAGAGGGGATACCAACCACGGAGAGGAGAGGTTCCTCAGTGGACAATTGTCTTTAACCACCCAGAGAGAATCTGTATGGTGGAAGACCGCCTGATGCTCTGTTACCGAGAGAGAATCGGAGCAGAGGTGTCCCCCGAGGCAGCGGATGGAATGGCAGTTCCGCTAATCAGTTGTTTGAGGAGGCCACATCACTCCAGTAACTACTGCGTCCTCCTTATATAATACCAGGCACAGAGCCATACATTGTATAGCAGCTGTTCTTGGTATTGCAGGCCAGGCTCATTCACTTGAAATGGTACTGAATTGCAGATAGGCCATGTGACTAGTGTATGGCCTAGGAAAAGGGCACAGCGCTCACCAGATCACCACAGCCTCTTCAAACAGCTGTTGAGGGTGCCAGGTTTCAGATATTGATGACCTATCCTGAGGATACGGCATCAACAATCTACTCCTGGAAAACACTGCTTTAAAAGGAACCTGTCACCGGAATTTTGTGTATAGAGCTGAGGACATGGGTTGCTAGATCGCCGCTAGCACATCCGCAATACCCAGTCCCCATAGCTCTGTGTGCTTTTATTGATTAAAAAAAACGATTTTATACATATGCAAATTAACCTGAGATGTGTCCTGCCCCTGAGATGAGTCCAGCGTGAAGGAGCCCAGCACCGCCCCGCATCCTCAGGATCTCCTCCTTGCTCCCCGACGTCAGAAAGCTAGAGCGCCGTAATCTCGGGGATGCGTGAGCTAGCACATGTGCAGTGTCCTCATAGTGTTCCTACCCTGTGCTGGCATCAGCCTAAGGGAACGAACTGCGTGCGAGCTAGCTCGCGCATCGCGAGATTACAGCGCTCTAGATTTCTGGCATCGGGGAGCAAGGAGGAGATTCTGAGGATGCGGGGCGGTGCTGGGCTCCTTCACGCTCTAGTCTAGTCAAGACATGTTATAAAATAAACCTATGCTTATGGCCGTCCTCCACAACAGATAGATTGTTATGATTAAAAGCTCCACCTAGGTTGGTCACACACAGCAATTATGGTGCAATTATTATTTCATAAGTAAGTACCCCTGCAGCAGAAGCTCTGCTCTCTTGAAAGTATTCTGCGCAGGTAAATGTATAACTATTTCAGTGGGCTCTTAAATCCTTATACACAGTACCACTGTGAAGCCAGGATGTTGTCATCATTGTCTGCCACGTTACAGAACGGACTGTCTACTAACCTACTAGCTCAATTTACACTTCTCCAAGAAAGAGAAAGAAAATATAGTGAGATAGCCTATATGCCTGAATTCAAGCTGATGCTGCAGTGATCACAGGAATTCATTAGCCAGCAAGTTCTTGTTTTTCTCTTTTTGGATAATATTATATTATATTAGCTCCATCTCCCTCACTATCTCTCAAAATGTAAGAAGTAATTCAAGATACTACTACTCTGCCCTTTAGTGAATTAAAAAAGTGTGCAGCCAGAAAGTGAATGAGAACTTATATTTTAATTTTAGATTAAAAACTTGAATTTACACAACCTCTTAAAAAGGTTTTTGAGGGTACCATCACTCCTTGCTGTTTAATGGCCATATAGTTCGCTAAAGAAAAGAGTTCCCACTTGGTTCATTAGCAATCTGAAGAGACCTGGAGCTCTGGGCAGTATCAAGTCTGTGGCTCTGCTGCGTGGTGGCCAATATGTGTGACAGCATCATGTCAATGACAGATCAACGGAGGTATAATGTAATTGGAACGATATTAAGTAATGGATGCTTAACAATACCAGAATGCATACATGCTGCTGCACTCACCTGGCACAGCTGACTGGGGCTGTGATCCTGGGTAAGGCTGCCAGCCACCATATTGATAATAGTTATTAGAAGACGGGCCAGAGGAAGCCTGGTATGGGATGGATGGACGGGGCGGCACTGTAGCAGGCATTGGCTGAGGTATGAATTGTGAAGGCACTGGAGGCGGAGGTACAGTGCTAACTGGAGACTGGGATAAAGCCTACAAATTTTAAAAATGAAATTAGTCAATGCTATTCAGTAAAAACATCTCAAAATAAACTAAAGGGACTAACACAGGGGGTACGTTAAAACATTTTTAAGCAAATAAAGGTTATTCTTGTTATAAGACGCAGACTGATAACTGTACTGTAAGCCGAACACTGATATGATCACGTCTGATCCTACTGAATGATAGCAAGTAGAGATCTGGAAAACCGTGTGGAACATTAGACAACGATTAAGCTTTATTTCATAAAGCTTTAATGCCCCTTTAAGCGGTGATATGATCTCTAATAATATAAGACTTCTATGTAATAAAAGGTTTGGAGTTTCATTTGCATAAGGCTGCCAGTAGATCTGCACAGGAAGGTGGGAATGACAAACGTCTGACCACTGTACTACTGATCTGTGCATGCATTGAGAGACAGAAAACTACTTGGGATGAAAATGTAGAATATATAAACCTTATAAACGAGGAGAATAAGACAAGTGCAGGATGATGTGGCACAGTGCTGCCACCTACTGCTGGAAACTCAGCAGGACAATTCTGCTATGATGCTATATTTCAACTGTGGTTTTAATAATTGAACTTGCAGAGTGTGGATTTAGCTTGGATCAAACACAAACCTGTTTGCTTACTTCTTTATACAAGAAGCCTTCTGACGCTCTGCTTACTTTGCCTGCAGGCGATGGGTAGCTACTGGATGTCTTTGAAGAATATTGCTGCCCATTTGCAGCCCGTCCCTGAGCATGCAAAAGGCGATCACGTAGTTCACGTACTGAACTCTAAAACAATAAAGAACAAATTGTGAAGTGTTAGAGTAAGGTCTTATGCGCATGACTGTATTTTTCATCCATGTGCTATCTGCATTTTTTTTGGACAGCACAATGACCCATTCATTTCTGAGGCCATGCACACATCAGTGTTTTTTTTGCAGATCTGGGAGTTGGACCCCCCTGCCGATCTTATAAATGGATGACCTATCCTGGGGATAACCCCTTAAAGCCACCTTGGGAGCCATTTCAAAAAATATATAGTTTAGAAAGGACATGGTTTTTCACACCATTGTAAGGACGGCAACACTAGACATTGGTCAAGCAAACACTCTTTCAGCCGGCAGCTACCACTTCTGAATCACCTATGAACATGCCAACTTTTTGACCGAGTGTGCATGCATCCTGACTCCTGAACGAGGGACAGAGCCACTGCCAGCAGTGACTTATCTCCCTGAAGATAAAGGATCAAGCATTTGAAACCTGCCCGATCTTTATTGGCCCTGACAGGAGGGAGGTCCCCATACGCATTAGATAATTGCGGGGTTCGGCCAACATTTATCTGACGTGTACAGCCAGCTGCAGCTGTCTGCAGATGAGGTGCTGGCTTATTTAATATCCAAGTCATGTCTCAAGGCTTATTTTAAGAGCTGAACATTGACTTATAGGATAGCTGCCTTACATCTGGTGGCATTAGAGGCAGAGCTTGTTAAGAGCTCATTTGCATCCGTTCCCTCCCAGAATTCTAGAGGAGCATGTATGGCCTATAAGTCTCCTCACACTGATTAAGGTGCTCTCTCCCTAAGGAGAGTTAGTTTTCCCCTCAGCCAGCTTCAGTAATGGCACATTGCTAGGTTATGACTACAAATAATGATCGTGGAGGCCTGGCTGCCGGAATCCCCAGCATTCCTTAGAATGACATGGCAAGAGTGATAGCTAAGCAAAGTTCCCAACAGAGTACTGCAACACATCCCATCCACCGGAAATCACACCTCCACCACATCCAACATACAGGCCTCCTAGCATAACCATTATAGAGTGATACCATAGTGCAGACAATTGTAGACAGCTACACTTTTTTTTTTAAATACAGTTGAAGACAGTTTTATGGAAATATACCTGCCAAATGTTTGCCCAAAGTACATAAAATATATATTGGCAGGACCTTTTTTTTATATACACAGTGAACATACTGTGATTATAGCCTTGGACTAACGGAAGTTGTGTATTTAGGGGAAAAAATGAGAATATGTGCATCTGTATTACAAGTTGTATGAATCTGTAAATAGGGCACCCCAATGACTTCTACTAGGCATGGTTTTTCTGTACGCCACTGATTAAAAAAGCTTGCGCCATTACCTGTTATCTTACATAAAGTACAAGGATGAAGATGCTCTGATGATATAACCACATTAAGGCATGCAAGCAGGAAAAAGCAGCTGCGTCCCATTATAGTCAATGAAGATCTGGCAGTGTCTGGCTATGCCAGATATGGTGAACTTGACAGTTCGTTCCTTTGCCAGAACAGACCATTGGGATTCACAATGTATATGTGAACCTAGTCTTTATGTTCCACTTATAAACTAACATACCTCCTCAGAGTCACTGGGTAAGTAGCTCATGGCAGCAGTTAGGTTCCCCTGAGATGCCAAGAGACTGGCATATTGTGCTACCTTCTCTGCTAACACAGGCCCTTGCGGTGGCAGTGCAGACCCTCGGAGTAACTCAATGGATTTTCTTAGTACCATAGCCTTCTCCACTAGGTCCTAAAAAGACAAGAAACTATTTCAGAATATATGAAAGCAGCTCTATCATTAAAACAGGAAGGAAAAATACTTCCTGTGCTGAAATGCTATGGTTTCTACAGATCATACAGAATAACTGTGGAAAAGTGTTTCCTAAAACCTGGAGGGGTCCTCTAGGACTTAAAATAGACAATGAATATTAAATCAGTGAGGATCACTTGACTGGGAGCAGCCACCAAAAGGTCCTTCAAACAGCTGATCAGTGGGATGCCGGGAGCTGGACCTCCAAAAATATCATATAGATGACCTATCCTAAGATGGAAACTGTGCTCCCTCACTGAAGCCAGTTCTCTTACCTGCAGTGCAAGAGGTGTTGAGGTTTCATGGCTTTGGACCCAGCACTCTGTCAGCCGGTCGACATTACCCGAGGATATGTAGCACAAGCAAGCTTGAGAAGACAACTTTCCTTCTCCTTCTGACTCCAAGCGGTTTCCAAGAGCATCTATAGGAAGCAGATTGATATGATTCATGGATTCATCAAGTTCCAATGAACCAACCAGTCAAAACTTAATTTACAGTTTCATTGTAACTACACAGGGGATGCTTTAAAGGGGTTTTTCACATCTCAACATTTGTGGCATATGATTTAGATAGGTCATAAATGTCAGGTGCGAGTCCCACCTCTGAAACGCACTCCTATTCTCCAGAGAGCAGCCCACCAGTCACAGTTATGGGAGTTCTGGAAATAGCTGAGTGGCAGTGAACGGAGATGTGGCTAGGCTCAGGGCCGTCTTTACCGCAGGGCAAAAGGGGCAGCTGCCCCGGGCCCAGTTGCTCCTGGGGGGCCCAAGCAGCATTTTACTTGGATTTTACTTGGGCCCCCTATATTTTGTTGCCGCCGCCGGCCATCTAACAGCACAAAGTCACGGTCCGGACTATAGAAATAGACTGAGTGAGGAGGGGGCGTGGGGGGGGGGGGGGGCCCGCGGCCGCTCTGCTGCCTGGCCTCCTGTCTCTTTAACAGAGCAGACCAGTGGCTGCTGGAGAGTGACGCAGCTGAGCTGCCGCACAGGCAGAGAGAGAGGAAGGAGGCGGAGCCCGAGCCAGCAGCCCCAACACACAGCCTGAGCCAGCCAAGCAACTGACAGAACTTACAGGTATTTGGTAACCCTGGGGGGTGGGGCGTCCCTGTGTGTGTGTGTGTCTGTCCCTTTGTGTGTGTGTGTGTGTGTGTGTGTGTCTGTCCCTTTGTGTGTGTGTGTGTCTGTCCCTTTGTGTGTGTGTGTGTCTGTCCCTTTGTGTGTGTGTGTGTCTGTCCCTTTGTGTGTGTGTGTGTCTGTCCCTTTGTGTGTGTGTGTGTCCGTCCCTTTGTGTGTGTGTGTGTGTGTCTCTGTCCCTTTGTGTGTGTGTGTGTGTGTCTCTGTCCCTTTGTGTGTGTGTGTGTGTGTGTGTGTCTGTCCCTTTGTGTGTGTGTGTGTCCGTCCCTGTGTGTGTTTTCCCGTCCCTGTGTGTGTGTCCCCGTCCCTGTGTGTATCACCATGCCCACAGTGTTCCTATGTCTTGACGCAGCTGCTTCAGAACGTTCTGTGCGGGGCAAGAGGAAGAAGATGGAAGAGGAGGCAGCGCCAGCATGGAGTCCGTGCGATAGACACAGGGAGGCACACTAAGGACGAAGGTAACACTTCCACATGATCTACACTAGTGTTATCTGTGGTTTTACATAGGACTGCAGGTAACACTACTACATTATTTAGCACTAGTGTTATCTGTGGTTTTACATAGGACTGCAGGTAACACTACCACAAGGTTAGCTCACACAGGGCGCCTGAACACCTAAGGCCGGCCCTGGCTGCGCACCCCAGCGCCAAGGGATGACGTCACTGATGTAATATGCCTCTTATATGTGGAGAGCGGTGATGTCACTGATGTAATATATTACTTATAAGTGATCTATTACATCAGTGACATCACCACTCTCCACACATAAGTAATATATTACATCAGTGACATCACTGCTGTCCACATATACCGGTAAGTAATATATTACATCAGTGACATCACCGCCCATCACATATATGTGGACAGCGGTGATGTCACTGATGTAAAATATCACTTATATGTGGAGAGCGGTGATGTCACTGATGTAAAATATCACTTATATGTGGACAGCGGTGATGTCACTGATGTAATATAACATTATATGTGGAGAGTGTTCATGTCACTGATGCAATACAGCGCTCCAGATGGCGACCAAAATGGTCGCCAATGCGCCTTAAAATTTGCAGATGGCGACAAGACTTGTCATAGGCTACAGGCCTGAGATCTATTTGGTAGTGAAATCCCAGCGCAGGCAGGCGTGATGATGTCAACACGCCCGCCTGTGCCAGGACGCGGTGAGGTGTGCGTGTCTGCGTTGCACCATCCCTCGCCGTACCAGCAGCTAGTGAGCGCCAGTGAAAGGAAACAGGTGAGTATAAGATTTTCACTTTTTTTTAAGGTGTGGGAAGGCGGGATCCATGGGGCCCAAGTAAATTCTTGCCCAGGGTCCAATCAATATTAAAGACGGCCCTGGCTAGGCTTCCACAGCTTGCTATCCATTCAATGCCATGGGACTTACCAAAACTAGCCAAGCGCACTCACTCAGCAATTTTCAGGAGTCTCATAGCAGTGAATAGAGAGGATACTGCACATGTGCGGTGTGTTTTCCTTCACTTCAGGGGCCTCGTTCTGAAGACAGGAGGGTCCCAAAGGTGGGACGTGCACCTATCTGACATTTGTGGCATATCCGAGCGATATGCCACAAATGTTGAGATGGTAGAACACCTTTAAATCGGATGTAAAGACAGCGGCAGGTTCTTACAACTGAACTGAGTGTACGCTATAGTCAGTCTATGAAACTCATCAGCAAGATAATCAGTTCTGTCCTGTCTGATGTGATATGAATCACCTTCAGCTCTGGCTGATCAAACGAGGAGCATCATCTAGACCGGTTACACTGTGACAAACTGATCCCCTACCTACTCCTGTCAATAAGAATGCTTCAATTCACCAACACAAGCAAAAATCTTGATATCGGTGGGCAACTGAAACATAGCTATATCAGAAAGTTGTGTTATGTTTTAAGCCCGGATTCTGGCGCATTGTTTTTATTTCACTATAGACATGAATGTAACATCTAGCTAAACACAAAACACTGTTAAAAACACCAGACACCACGTGTTTTAGCCGCTTTTTAAAAAATTTGGTCAACTATGGGGCGTGGCTTACTGGGAAAGGGGGTGTGGCTTGAATTGCAGCAACATGCACCAAAAAGCGCACTATTACTTTGACACAAAATTCTAACATAAGGTAATTCAACTAATGTGTAGTATAATGATAGGCTAGACAGTCTAAAAATGTGCTAGATTTATTACAGTTGCCGATACTGGATAATAAACCTGGTGCAACTTTAAAATTTTTTAAAATTGTTTAGTTTATGTTACCTGGAATCATTATTTTTATTGTGGTTATTACAGTAACTACATTACTACCTTTACATGGCTGCTTGTCTGTAGGTGATTTGCAAAATAGCTATCTGACTCGTTGGATTCGTTGTAAAATGGCTGGTTGTCTTTAGGTGATGCTGCCATGTTGTTAATAAAGTTTAGGGAAAAAAATAAATAATAACAACATGCTCAGATCTGTTTCTATACAGACACTGACAGACATGATGAGATACCGCTGCTGGTAGTAATACTGTATATACTGTACATGTTCTGCTCCTCAGTATACTACTATTCTCCTGTTAGATACCTGGGCAGTTAACTGAATGACAGGACACATGACGGCTCACATGACTGATGCCATGTTTACTCCTATCCAGCTCTCCTATGGATGCATTTTACAGAACTAAAATGGGCCGTTTCTTTCTTTAGGGAGAGGCTACGGTATGGATACTATAAAAGGTCTGCAAGCAAAATTTTAAATAGATGAATATTAGAACATCGTTGTATTTGCCCCATGGAGAGATACTATCAGCACACCCCACTTTTGAATGGATCTCACTTTAATGGGGACACTAAAAGAGCTTAGATGGATTTGTGAAGACATTTTAGAAGCCGTCCTCCTCAAGACCACGGGCCCCCCAGGACTCCATGGAAGATATATTAAATGGACTTTAATATCATGTCTATGCAAATATTTTTGATATTGATCCATTTATTCATTTATTCTCTCACCCCTAAACATGTTGTGTCTCCCCGATGTAGACCTATAGGTTAACATAGTAGTTGATCCTCTTTTTGGATCTCTATTGTGTATGCAATGGCATCATATTTATTTTAAATATAATTATGTCTATTCAGGATTGGGTATTAGTGATATAATCATGTTCTGAGTACATCCAAATATGCTTGCGTTTTATCTTGACAATAATGGCTACTTTGGCGATAAATATTATAATAATGTTTATAGTCATTTTGTGGGAATTGATCATGATTCAGAAGATTCCTAATTATGATTGAGTACATTTGATTTAATAATAATCACCATTTCTCCTCCCCCACTTTTATGGATCACCTAATATAACTGTATGAAGGTTTATATGCACTAAATTATCTATTTATGAATTTGTTGTGATTTTGGGGCAATAGTTTCATTTTTGATAAATTAATTGGTCTATATGAATTCTGTATTATTTTTTATTTATTGATATAATAGTATTTTTTTATTTTTATTTATGCAGGCACTTGCACTTTATTATCAATATATTTATGGATTATCGGTTTATTAGAGATATAAAAAGGAAGGGAGGTTCATATATATGCTCTTATATATCTATTCTTACAATCATGTTCATTATTGATTTTTCTATATAATCATGTGTTTTGTGATGAATTGATCCGTTTTGACTATAGGGCACCTTGATTTGCTGTGAAGCAGTTGTTTTGTACTCAATATCCGACTTAATTGAATTTTCCCTCTACCCCTCTTGACTGTACATATGGTAATATGCAGGCATTTATATTTATCTACACTTCCTGTTGATGTAACGCACATCAGGATATATTTCCTGTCGTTAGTACGCACACCAGGACATACATTGCACTCTCCACACATGCGCGGATGGCGCCCACCAGGTCCAGGATTCATTTCCTGGCTATGGAACGCATCGCATGGATTCTTCAGTTTGAGCGACATCTTGCGCATGCGCGTGGAAAGATCTGAGAAGCCACTTCACATTATACAGCGCAATTGTACAACCCTATGGGTCCTGCACCGGGGATACTCGCATGTTTCACCACACCTCCTTTTCCAGCTGATTTTACCTTCAGATTAGGTGAATACGATTATAGTTTAATCTTCCTGTATATACAGTCCTGATCAAAAGTTTAAGACCACTTGAAAAATGGCAAAAAATCATATATTTAGCATGGTTGGATCCTAACAAGGTTCCAAGTAGAGCTTCAACATGCAAAAAGAAGAAATGGGAGTGAGACAAAACATTTTTTGAGCATTCAATTTAATGAAAACAACGAATAAACTGAAACAGGCAGTTTTTCAGCTGATCAAAAGTTTAGGACCACACCTCCAAAAAAAAACTAAACCCCCCAAAACAGAAATCCAACTTCCAAACATGAACTCAGTAATGAGTAGCTCCGCCGTTTTTGTTTATCACTTCAAAAATTCGTTTCGGCATGCTTGATGCAAGCGTTTCCATGAGGTGAGTGGGAACATTTCTCCAAGTGGGGAAGACGGCCGCACGAAGGCCATCTACTGTCTGAAACTGTTGTCCATTTTTGTAAACCTCGCTTGGCATCCATCCCCAAAGGTTCTCAATTGGATTTAGATCAGGGGAACACGCAGGATGGGCCAAAAGAGTGATGTTATTCTCCTAAAAGAAGTCCCTTGTCCTGCGGGCATTGTGTACTGTAGCGTTGTCCTGTTGAAAAACCCAGTCGTTACCACACAGACGAGGGCCCTCAGTCATGAGGAACGCTCTCTGCAACATCTGGACATAGCCAGCGGCCGTTTGACGCCCCTGCACTTCCTGAAGCTCCATTGTTCCACTGAAGGAAAAAGCACCCCAGACCATTATGGCGCCCCCTCCACTGTGGCGCGTAGAAAACATCTCAGGTGGGATCTGCTTGTCATGCCAGTAACGTTGGAAACCATCAGGACCATCAAGGTAAAAAATGTTCTCATCAGAGAATAAGGAGATTTTTTGTGAAACTCACCTGTAAAATCTTTTTCTCGTCTTTTCCATTGGGGGACACAGACCATTGGTATAGCTTAAGCCATTACTAGGAGGAGACACTATGCAAATAATAAAAAACAGCTCCTCCTCCACTGGCTATACCCCCATGCTCCAACAGGGGGACCTCAGTGGGTGCAAAAGCAGTAAGAGAAGGAGATCAGAAACCAAATATTAAACAAAGAAAAGCAGAACCAAGGAACACTGCCATCCGGCCGTTAACCATAAGGTCCCACTAGAATAGAATCAACCCCTCCTGCAACAGACAAGAATGGGTGGGAGCTGTGTCCCCCAATGGAAAAGACGAGAAAAAGATTTTACAGGTGAGTTTCACAAAAAATCTCCTTTTCTCGCCCATTCCATTGGGGCACACAGACCATGGGACGTCTTAGAGCAGTCCATGGGGTGGGAAGACCAGCACCTCCAGAGGGAAAACGACTAACGGTTAAACAAGAACCACAGCCTGCAATACCTTGCGCCCTAGGGCAGCATCAGCCGACGCCAAAGAGTGCAGTTGGTAGAACTTTGTAAAGGTATGTAAGGACGACCAGGTGGCCGCCTTACAAAGTTGTGATGTAGAGGCTTGATTGCGCCTAGGCCAGGAGGCCCCCACCGCCCTGGTGGACTGCGCGGTAACCCCCGCTGGGGGAACCCTACCTCGGGATCGATAGGCCATGGCAATAGTCGACCGAATCCACCGAGCCACAGTGACCTTGGAGGCCGCCAGACCCTTACGAGGCCCCTCGGGAACCACAAAAACGGAGTCCGAGCGGTGAAATGGGGCAGTAACCAACAGGTACACCCGTAAAGCACGGACAACATCCAGAGAATGGAGAGCGCGCTCCTTGGGGTTCGCCAGAGCGGGGCAAAAGGATGGCAGGACTATGTCCTCATTAAGGTGGCGGAGACCACCTTGGGCAAAAAGGAAGGGACAGGGCGCAGTACCACCTTGTCCTTGTGGAAGACCAAAAAGGGCTCTTTAAAGGAAAGGGCGGCCAGCTCCGATACCCTCCTGATAGAGGTGATGGCCACCAAAAAGACCACCTTCCAGGTGAGAAAACTCAGGGAAATGTCCCTCAGGGGCTCAAAAGGAGCCGCCTGGAGGGAAGACAGAACCAGGTTCAGATCCCAAGGGGGCAGAGGAGGGACATAAGGAGGGACCGAATGCGCCACCCCTTGCAGGAAGGTCCTCACCGGACCTAGCAGAGCCAGAGAGCGCTGAAAGAAAATGGCCAGAGCGGAGACCTGACCCTTCAGAGAGCTCAGGGACATTCCCATCTCAAGACCCGACTGGAGAAAGGAGAGGACCACAGGAACGGAGAAATGAAGGGGAAAAACGCCCATCTTCTCGCAAAAGGCAAGAAAGGCCTTCCAGGTACGATAGTATATCCGGGAGGAAGCTGGTCCGAGTGACCTCCGAGAACCAGGCGTGGCGAGGCCAATTGGGGGCGATGAGGATGGTCGGGATTCCTTCTGCCGCGACCCTGCGAAGAACCTTTGGGAGTAGAGGCAGTGGTGGGAAGACATAGAGGAGTGCGAAGTCTTGCCACGGAGACACCAGAGCGTCCACCCCGTACGCCTCCGGATGCTGAGCTCTGGCCAGGAACAAGCGAACCTTGTTGTTGAGCCTGGACGCCATCAAGTCCACGTCCGGGCGGCACAAACGGCGACAGACGTCCTCGAATACGTCCGGATGCAGAGACCACTATCCCGGATCCACCCTGTTGCGGCTGAGAAAGTCTGCCGTCCAGTTTTCGACCCCTGGGATGTACACTGCAGACAATATTGGAGGATCCTCTTCACCTCCTGCATCACCGGCCGGCTGCGGGTTCCGCCCTGATGATTGATGTAGGCCACGGCTGTGGCATTGTCCGACTGGATCCTTACCGGGAGACCCGTTAGGAGGGGGGTCCAATGAGACAGAGAGGAAAATTGCTCTGAGCTCCAATACATTGATCGGAAGGCGGGCTTCCACTTCTGACCACACCCCCTGAACCGTCCGAGCCCGGAGAACACCACCCCAACCCAGGAGACTGGCATGGGTGGTGACGACTGTCCAGGAGATTGGGAGGAAGGATTTCCCCGAAGTCAGATTCTGAGGGGACAGCCACCATGGGAGGTCCAAGCGAACCCGAGGAGGAAGGAGGATCCGAGAGTCCATACCCCTCGATGTCCTGTCCCAGAAGGACAGGATCGCCTGCTGCAGAGGCCGAGTGTGAAACTGGGCAAAGGGGACTGCCTCGAAGGAGGCCACCATAAGCCCCAGAACCTGCATGCACTCCCGGATGGAGAGACACGGGGAATGCAGAAGGTGAAACCCCGACTACCGTATCCGTGAGAACTTGCAATCTGGGGGGAATACCCGGGCTGCAGTAGTGTCCATAATCATCCCCAGGAAGGACACCCTCTGGGAAGGTTGGAGAGAGGACTTCGGGTAGTTGATCAGCCAGCCGAACTGTTGCAGAGTCTGAACAGTGATCCTGACGCTGTCTTCGGCCTGCGGACGAGAGGGAGCCTTTATCAGAATGTCGTCCAGGTAGGGCAGCAGAGATATGCCCCTGGTACGGAGAAGCGCCATGATCGGCGCCAATATCTTTGTGAATACCCGCGGGGCTGTCGCCAGCCCAAAGGGAAGGGCGACGAACTGATAATGACAGTTGCCAATGGCGAAGCGCAGGAACCTGTGGTGAGATTCTGCGATAGGGACATGCAGATAGGTGTCCCGGATGTCCACCGACGCGAGGAACTCCCCTGGAAGAAGAGAAGCAATAACGTTGCGGAGGGACTCCATCCGGAACCTCCGCACCCACAGGGACTTGTTTAACAGCTTCAGGTCTAGGACCGGACGCACTGATCCCTCCTTCTTTGGCACTAAAAAGAGATTTGAGTAGAAACCTGCCCCCTGTTCCTCCAGAGGAACTGGGACAACTACTCCCCTGACCAGAAGGGAAGAAACCGCTTGTAAAAGGGCCGAGGCTCGGGCCGGATCTCCGGGAACACGAGACGGAAAGAAACGTTCCGGAGGTCTGGAAACAAATTCTATCTTGTAATCGGAAGTTACAATTTCCAGGGCCCAGGCATCTTGAACGTGAGCTCTCCAGACATGCTGAAAGGAGAGCAGACGGCCCCCCACCGCAAGCTGTGGTGGCGCCACTTCAGGCGGAAGACTGCTTGGGAACCGCAGGGCGGGCAGAACTCCCCTGGAACTGTGCCCGCGGGCGCCAGGAAGGTTGAGGCTTAAAGGAAGGCTTCTTGCGGGAGTCCTGAGAGCCGCCAGAGGAGGGGGCTGTCGCAGACCTGGAGGAGGAAAAGCGCCGAAAGGACTGGTTTCTAGAGCCAGAGGGGCGAGCTCTGAAGGCACGCTTGGATCTAGATTGGGGCAGGTGTGTACTCGTGCCCCCCGTAGCGTCAGAGATAATCTCATCCAGCTTAGCCCCGAAGAGCCTGGAGCCCGCAAAGGGGAGGTTAGTGAGCGAGCGCTTGGAGGAAGCGTCGGCGTCCCAGACCTTCAACCAGACCTCCCTACGCTGCGTGACCGAGAGGACCGAAATCCGCGCAAAGAGAGTGCTGACATCCAATGAGGCCTCACAGAGGATTGTTGTCGCCTGGGACATCTGGAGGATGAAGTTCAGGGTGTCCGCAGAGGCATTCTGCTCCGCGAGGTCCTGATGATGGCGCTGCAACCACACCGAAAGCGCCCCCCGCTTCCCAGGCCGAGGCGAACGTGGGCCGCAGACCTGTGCCCGCCAGAGAGAAGATGGCTTTGGAAAGAGTCGAAACGCCTGTCAACGGAGTCCTGTAGGGAGGACCCGTCCAGGACTGGTATTGCCGCATTCTTAGCCAATCTGGCCACCGGCGGGTCGACCTTAGGAGGAGAAGACCACTGCTGCACTTTATCTGCCGGGAAAGGATAAAGAGTATCCATGCGCCCTGTAGCAGAAAAACGGTGATTAGGGCGTTCCCAAGCCTTAGAAAGGACCTTGAATGGGGAATGTGACTGCCTCCGGTTTTCTGAAGTGGAAGAGGGGGAATTCCTGGCTACTAGTAGAAGGAGGTTCCCCCTGGATGTCAAAGGTGTCACGTACCACCGTGACCAAGTCTGCCACCATGGTGGAGAGCTTAGGTGAGGGTTCCGGCTCCGTGTCCTCGTCCGAGCCAGACCTTTCCCCTTCAGACCTGTAATCCCTGCGAGAGGGAGAGGCTGAACACACCTCCAGGCGAGGGGGGGAAGCAGAGTCATCCGAGGAGGGATGCTGCTGCATACGCTGCCTCTTAACGGTCGAGCGTCCTCTGTGGGGGGCACCGGGAGGTGGAGCGGTGCTAACCACAGGCACTGCAGGCGGTGGATCAGTGGCCGCCATGTGTTCCATAAAGGCCATGGCCGCGTGCGAGACTTGGGCCAAGTCCGCGGCCGCCCTAGCTATGGCAGAGGCCCAGGAGGGCTCCGCAGGCTCCGAAGGGGCGGAGGAGGGACTGGGCTGGTTTGGTGGAAGGGGAGGAGGAGGTGGATGATCCCGTCCCGAGGCAAAGCAAGAGTCACAGGAGCCTGTAACCGACAGTGGCAAGCAGCAGACCTTACAGGATCCCAGTGGGACCTGAGGCGTCGCTTTAGATTTTTGGGAGGCCCCAGGTTTAGGCATGATGGTGGCAATCCCGGAGTCAGGGTCACCTACCGTTTTGCAGAACACTGCCTGTCCTACTGTGACCTGTGAGGAGCTGGAGTAGCAGTAAAGCGTGGAGAGGCGCTGAGCAAAGCGGAAGCGCCGGCGCTGACGCGATAAGCTCCGCCCCCAATCACGTCAGCGATCGCGCAGAAAAAAAAATCGCGCACGCGCGGAAACTATGAAAAAAGGCAGACCCCGGCTCCGAAAATGGCGCCCACCACCAGAATGCAGGGGACAAGAAGGAATCCCTCCTCCCAGCTGGCCCTCCCAGATCCACAGGTAAGCCCTAAAGAACCGTGTCACAGTGTTAGCACGGGGGGAGGGGGAGCTTGCAGGAGAGCCGGTGTACTTATCTGAGTCCTGCAGTCTTCACCCTCTGTACCAGACCAGCAGGGGGTCACCTCTTCAGTCATCTGGCACAAGGAGTGGCAGTGCACTGGATAGAGGGCAGGACTAGGTGACCCCGGATCTGGTAGGCCACCGGAGCTGCAGGTCGAGCCCGGTTCCACTTATCTTCTGGGGGGAAAGGGAGGATAGCCGGGGACGGCCATTCGACCCCGGCGCTCACTCCACTGAGAGACCAGGGACGCACCATGCATGAGCAGGAGTGTCACCTCCTTATCCGACACTAAGCTAAAACTGAGGTCCTCCTGTTGGAGCATGGGGGTATAGCCAGTGGAGGAGGAGCTGTTTTTTATTATTTGCATAGTGTCTCCTCCTAGTAATGGCCTAAGCTATACCCATGGTCTGTGTCCCCCAATGGAATGGGCGAGAAAAAACTTTCTTCCACCTTTGAATGTCCCATGTTTGGTGCTCTCTTGCAAAGTCCAAACGAGCAGTTCTGTGGCGTTCAAGGAGACGAGGTCTTTGAAGACGTTTTTTGTTCTTGAAGCCCTTCAGTCTCAGATGCCGTCTGATGGTTATGGGGCTGCAGTCAGCACCAGTAAGGGCCTTAATTTGGGTCGAGGATCGTCCAGTGTCTTGACGGACAGCCAATTGGATCCTCCGGTTCAGTGCTGATGAAATTATTTTGGGTCTTCCACTTTACTTTTTTGTTCCATAACCCTCAGGATCATTTAAGAAATTCCAAATGACTGTCTTACTGCGTCCCACCTCAGCAGCGATGGCGCACTGCGAGAGACCCTGCTTATGCCGTTCAACAACCCGACCACGTTCAAGAAGGGAGTGTGACTACCTGACAGAAAATTACAATGAATCCACATCTTTGCACAGATTTGGCCTTTGGCATGTGGTCCTAAAATTTAGATCAGCTGAAAATCAGCCTGTTTCAGTTTAATCGTTATTTCCAATTAATTGAATGCTCAAAAAATGTTTTGTCTCACTCTCATTTCTTCTTGTTGCATGTTGAAGCTTTACTTGGAACCTTGTTAAGATCCAACAATGTAAAATATGATTTTTTGGCATTTTTCAAGTGGTCTTAAAAACTTTTGATCAGGACTGTATATATATATATATATATATATATATATATATACACACAGTGAGGAACAGAAGTATTTGGACACCCTGCGATCTTGCAAGTTCTCCCACTTAGAAATCATGGAAGGGTCTGAGATTCACATTGTAGGTGCATTCCCACTCTGAGAGACAGAATTAAAAAAGAAAAATCAGGAAATCACATTGTATGATTTTTAACGAATTTATTTGTCTTGCACTGCTGAACATAAGTATTTGAACACATGAGAAACAGCAAGAATTCTGTCTCTCAAATACCTGTTACTGTGCCTTTAAAAAGTCCACCTCTACTCCACTCATTAATCAAACTTAGTAGCACCTGTCTGAGCTCTTTAAAGACACCTGTCCACCCCACAGTCAGTCAGACGCCAAATTCTACCATGGGCAAGACCAAAGAGCTGTCAAAAGACACCAGAGATAAAATTGTGGATCTCCACAAGGCTGGAAAGGGCTACGGGGCAATTGCCAAGCAGCTTGGTGAAAATAGATCAACTGTTGGAGCAATTGTTAGAAAATGGAAGAGGCTAAAGACGACTGTCAGTCTCCCTTGGACTGGGGCTCCATGCAAGATCTCACCTCGTGGGGTATCACTGATGATAAGAAAGGTGAGGAATCAGCCCAGAACTACAAGGGAGGAGCTGGTCAATGACATGAAGAGAGCTGGGACCACAGTTTCAAAGGTCACTGTCGGTAGAACACTATGCCATCATGGTTTCAAATCATGCATTGCACGGAAGGTTCTCCTGCTCAGGTCATCACATGTCCAGGGCCGTCTGAAGTTTGCCAATGACCATCTGGATGATCCAGAGGAGGCATGGGAGAAAGTCATGTGGTCAGAGGAGACCAAAGTAGGACTTTTTGGTCTAAACTTCACTCGTCGAGTTTGGAGGAAAAAGAAGGATGAGTTGCATCCCAAGAACACCATCCCTACTGTGAAGCATGGAGGTGGTAACATCATGCTTTGGGGGTGCTTTTCTGTGAAGGGGACAGGACTACTGCACTGTATTAAGGAGAGGATGAATGGGGCCATTTATTGTGAGATTTTGAGCAACAACCTCCTTCCCTCAGTCAGAGCATTGAAGATGGGTCATGGCTGGGTCTTCCAACATGACAACGACCCGAAGCACAGAGCCAAGATAACCAAGGAGTGGCTCCGTAAGAAACATATCAAAGTTCTGGAGTGGCCTAGCCAGTCTCCAGACCTAAATCCAATAGAACATCTTTGGAGGGAGCTGAAACTCCATGTTGCACAGCGACAGCCCCGAAACCTGACAGATCTAAAGGAGATCTGTGTGGAGGAGTGGGCCAAAATCCCTGTTGCAGTGTGTACAAACCTGGCCAAGAACTACAGGAAATGTTTAACCTCTGTAATTGCAAACAAAAGCTTCTGTACCAAATATTAACACATATTTTCTCAGGTGTTCAAATACTTATGTTCAGCAGTGCAAGACAAATACATTCTTTAAAAATCATACAATGTGATTTCCGGATTTTTCTATTTTTATTCTGTCTCTCAGAGTGGGAATGAACCTACAATGTGAATTTCAGACCCTTCCATGATTTCTAAGTGGGAGAACTTGCAAAATCGCTGGGTGTTCAAATACTTCTGTTCCTCACTGTATATATATATATATATATATATATATATATCTCTATCACATTTAACATGAGTAGTTGACCCCTGATGAAGCTGGCGTGATCTGGCTATACGTGTGGGGCGTATTGCCCACCAACCTGCACCACCAATCTGTCTATTTGATAAGTATTCCATAATTTGTGGTGCCATATTTTAGTATTCTATACATTGTGTACTTATGTGGTGGTATACAGATGCTCTTAATTAGAACCAGGTTGTTGTGGGTATGTGTGCTGGATATATTATGGATCCACACACAATGTCGTAATTGTATACAATGATTTTTAAAAAATTTAGTGTTTTGTGTTCCTAAATAAATTTATCTTTTTAACAAGAGGTGCAGCTGGTGTATACGGTGTTTCTTTTTCTTACTTCCTATTGCTTTATGTTGATGCCGTGGCTTGCACTCTGAGATTAGTATTTGGTGTGCCCCCATATTCTTTTCTCTAGAACATCGTTCAACATCTTATGCGCCGAATAAATAAACGTAATTATTAAAAACGGACATCTGACAAAAGTAACAATTTCAAAAATGTCACTAAAAAGAATAATATATTTTTTTTATGTAAAGCAGACTCAAATACAGATACAGCAAGAAAGGCAGTAAAAAGTCCTTAGTACAGCATATAACCGCACTAGTACAGATACTTACCACAAAGCTCAGCATATTCCTCTGGTTTGGAATAGGTCAGGAGTAGAGCTAATGCTTCTTTCCAGCTCTGCAAGTTACAGCCCAGAACTACATCCTTCCACTTGTGCTGTACCACGGAGGAGAGGAGCTGCGGACAGGATAACAGTAAGTGCACCTTTAGTAATTGGTAGTGCATACTATCCTATCAGGTTACTATTGAATGTTTTCTGCGGCTAAAGAGCGCAATTCCCATCAATGCATATCTGTTTTTAGCTTACTAATTTAGCAGGCACAAAAAATAATGAGAGTAACGGGCAATCTATTTTTTCTGCACCGAGATTCAGATCAATAATTTCTTTGCTCAAATTTCTGAATTTTACAGAGCTGGAAGTACGAGCGCTGTAGGTGCTGTGTACAGCAGAGGCTGATATCTGCGATGAATAAAAGGCCTTGGGGCATATGATAAGAGACGCTAACATTGAGAATTCACTAGAAAAATATTAACTTCTGTAGCAAGTTGATATTGCCTACTTACTGTAGTGATCTTATTTTTCTGCCGGGCAAAGTACCATTGTTGTGTCTCTCTCAGCAAGTCTTCCCCTCCAGCATTGGCCAATATAATGGCATCAGCATAGCGACCATCCTTCAGGCACAAGTCCACAGCAGCCTCAAAGTTTCCTAATAACAGCGCCTGGCTTATAAGGCCATCTGTGTCTGAAAGAGTAACCAGGGATATAATGTGGCTGAACAAGATGCCGGAAAGTGAATACAGTGGTGGCTTCACACCGAAGACGGAACAGTGGGTTAAGGGAACCATCACTACTCAAGACTTCAGGACGATTTGGCTGCTATTAGACAAATGGCCCAATGTTTTTCCCTGCCATTTGGTTTAACAGTTCAGATGACTCGTACTCTTAATATGCAAAGTCAAAGAGCGCCTAAAGGATAGATCCTGGACAATGCATAGGATTTATATGCTTCATATTAAAATTACAACTTACTTTGGAATTCTGCTTTTAGAAAAACTGGAATAAAAAATGGACAGAAAACTAGCTTTTGTTCAGATTTTAGTGATTTCAATTTTCAACTCCAGCTGTTGGAAACAGACTGGATTATATGGACTTCGTTGATAGACAAACGACTTAAAGGGAATCTGTCACCAGCGACCTCCCTATCAAACTATTTGCATAGACACATAGCTGTAGATCACCTGATTAAAACGCTGTTTTTCTAAAGTTGATCCAAGGCTTCATTCCTGAGTAACGATACTTTTTAAGCTTTTGATGTAATGAGGGCATCACCATTGCTCTTGTTGCACCCAAGCACCACTCCTTTCTGTGGCCAGACCCTCCCTCCTGCTTTGATTGCCAAGGTCAGGCAGTGACAAAGCTGTGAAGGAGGGGCTGGCCACAGAAGGAGTAGAGCTTGGGTGCAACAAGAGCAATAAGGACACCCTCTTTACACCAAAACCCTAATTTGCATTTTAAGAAAACTTATAACTTGGGAAAGGAGCCTCAGATTACCAAAAGAAAAACTACATTTTAAATCAGACGAACCACAGCTTTGTGTCTATGCAAACAGTTTGATGGGAGGTCGCTGATGACATATTCCCTTTAGCCACCTAACAGTTTTACTCAAACTTAGCTTGGGCTTTGGGAAAAGCACTTAAAGGTGTTGTCTGACATCAGCAAATAGCATTTATTATGTAGAGGAAGTTAATACAAGGCACTTACTAATGTATTGTGATTGCCCATATTCCCATCACATTATACACTGCTCGTTTCCATGGTTACGACCACCCTGCAATCCAGCAGCAGTGGCCACGCTTGCACGCTATAGGAAAAAGCAATAGCTTATGTACGCTCCGCCGGTCCCGGGCACCAGATAGGCCAGCGCTTTTACCTATAGTGTATAAGCACAGCCACTGCTGCTGGATAGAGATGAAGTTGACGAAGTGGAATTCGATCTGAATTTCAGGAATTATTCGATTCGCACCGCTTCGTGGTAACGAATCAAATTTTTTCATAAAATGGCTGCTGCACATGTTAGGACATGGAGGAAGGAACTCTGGGAACGAGGGATTACCCACAATGCCATGCATGCAGCCAATCAGCAGCCAGCCCTGTGATGTAACGGCCCTATAATTAGCCCCAGCCATCTTGGATTCAGCCATTTTCCAGTGTACTTAGTGCAGGGAGAGACATCAGCAGGCACTAGGGACAGTGCTAGGAAAGACTTAAAAATTTATATTTAGCTGAATAGAAGTTCAGGGAAAGAGCATTAGAAGTGTAGGAAAAGGATAGGGGGGAATTATTCCACAGTATTGAAGCAGAACAGGGTCCAATAGGGTAGTGTACAGCCTGGGTAATAGGAACAATCCTATTACACCTTGCTGCACTGACTGGGGATCCAAATTGCCATTATACTGCTGCTTTCATGTTTGCAATAGATGATACCTTTGTAATTCCAGCAAACCTTGCTTGTTATTGGGGTGCGAGTGCTGTGTGATACAGCCATTAACAGAGTGTATTACTAGGAAATATTTATACGTCTTATTAGCCATTGTGCGGTGCAGCTTTTTTTGGTGTATTAGTGGCAGAAAAAAGTATTATTTGCCGTTCAGCGGTGCAGTTATATGTTCTAAAGCCTTTTTTGGCGTGTATTAGTGGGGGGAAAAGGGGCTTATTAGCCGTTGTGTGGTGAAGTGAGAAAATTACAGCCTTTTTGGCGTGTATTAGTGGCAAAAAAATAATTATTATTTGCTGTTCAGTTATATGTTCTAAAGCTTTTTTGGCCGTTCAGCGGTGTAGTTATATATTCTAAAGCTTTTTTGGCGTGTATTAGTGGCAAGAAAAATTATTATTTGCCGTTGTGTGGTGAAGTGACAAAATTACAGCCCTTTTTAGTGTGTATTAGTGGCAAAAAAAAATAAAATATTTTATTTGCCGTTCAGCGGTGCAGTTATATGTTTTAAAGCCTTTTTTGGCGTGTATTAGTGGCAAAAAAAATAATTATTTGCTGTTGTGTGGTGAAGTGACAAAATGACTGCCTTTTTTGGAGTTTATTCATTTCCTTTTTATTTACTTATTTGATCTAACAGTATGTCAGACAGAGTAGTGACAGGCCCTGTACAGGCACAGGTCGCAACAGAGAAGGGGGGGCGTAGCAGCAGGGGTCACTTCCAGAGGCTTGAGCTCCCAGTGTCTGCTAGCGGTCGTGTCTTGACCAGCAACCCAGCGGTGCTTGAATGGTTGACTTGGTCATCCACTTCGTCCCAAGTGACATCAGACACCCCCAGCCAAGAGTCGGTGGGTTCGTCAGACACAGCCCTTACTTGACATGGCCTGAGAGCAGGCCCTGTGCCCTCACCTGTCCTTAACGTGCCTCTGTACTCTTCTGTTCCCTCAGCCAGACAAGTATTATATGCTGTGGGCTTAATTCCACTATACAGTAAGGACGAGCTACTAGAGGACAGTCAGCAGCTACTGCCCTGCCAAGATCTGGAGGAGACATCCACCGCTTCCTCCGGTAGGCGGGCAAGTAGTGATGAGAGTGGCATGGGAGCTGGTGTTGCGAGTGGTCAGGCTCCTGGCTCAGAGACCGTTGAGGAGGACATCAGTGACGTGCAGACAGTACTCGATAATAATGTAGCCGGTCGCAATTGGGAGGTGGGTGAATTAGGGTATTCATCATCATCAGGAGAAGAGGGTGGCAGCTTGCGCGTGAGGCATCAAGTCGGTAGCGTGGCCGGGAGTCAGCAGGGTGGCAGCAGTGGGAGGTCAGGAGCCAAACGTGCCCGGGATAGACTACCCGCTTTGCAGGAGCCTACCTGCCTGGAAAGTAGTGGTGCAGGGGGTCACGGAGGCAGCAGCGGTAGCAGACAGTCAGTGTGGAGCGTTAGGGGTAAAATCACCTACTCGGCGGTGTGGCAGTTTTTTGTTAAGCGGCCGGAGGAGGTGAACATGGCCATTTGTGGAATCCGTGGGCAGAAGGTGACGTGTTGGCACCACGGCCCTGCGTCAAAATATGTAGCGTCACCATAAAGTGGCCTGGGAGAACCGTTGCTCCAATATTGTGGTCCAGCCTGCCGCAGCAACCGCTGCATCACCCAGTGGCACGCACCCGATTTCAGGCAGTCAAGGCTCCACCACCTGAGCGAAGGGAGCAGTCTGTCCTTCCCATCATCTACCAGTCCTGATGCTCCTGCTCCTCGACCTCCTACGCCTCGTCAGTCATTCCGTCAGCAATCGATCACCAAACGATTGCCAAGAGACAGCATGTGTGTACTCATCATGCTGCAGTACCTCCCTTTCAAAGTGGTGGACTCTGCACCTTTCAGAGAACGGATGGCTTGTGCCGAGCCGAGGTGGAGAGTCCAAAGGCGCCATTTCTTTGCCAAAAAGGCAGTACCAGCCCTGCACAAATATGTAGAACAGAAGGGGGGCCAGTCCTTGAGCCTGTCGGTGTCTGCCAAAGTGTACGGCAGCGCCGACGTGTGGAGCTATAACTACTGTCAAGGAGAATATATGTCCTTTTCGGCCCACTGGGTAAATGTGGTTCCTGCCCAGCCAAACCAGCAACTTGGCAAGGTGACGCCACTTCCGCCTCCATGTTCCGCCGCTTCTGCCTACATCTCACGGCCACATGATCCCTGGCTAAACTGGAGGAGGAGGCGGAGGACATTGGAGCACAAGCAATGCGTAGCGAAATGGGTGGAGGAGCATGAGCAGCCAGAGGAGCAAGAGGGAGATGAGGAAGACGAGGCAGATGACCCAGGCACACCGTGGCAGTATGTAGTTGAGATGGAGGCAGGAAGTCCCTCCGAGTCACTTGTGCAAATGGCCTGCTGCATGCTCACTTGCTTGGGTAGTGACAGACGAATTGTCACCATTCGGCAGAGGAATGACTTCCGGCTCTCCACCTTATTGGACCCTCGCTAGAGGTCCAAAATAGGGGTCTTTTTAACACCCTCTGAGAGGGAGGACAAACTGAACTACTATAGAGACATCCTATGTAGTAAGTTGGCCGCTGCCTATCTGCGCCATCGTCCATCCTCTCGCAGGTCCGACCGGGGGGCCCTCTGCGCTCTATCAGCAGCAGCTTGAGTCTAGAGTCGATAATGAGCAGTTTTCTTAACCCGCCTAGTGAAGAAACTACTTACCAGCAGCAGCAGCTAGACCTGGAGCAGAACCTGAACCAGCAGTTGGTGGCATACTTGGACAGCACCCTGCCAGCCCACATTAAAGATCCGCTGGACTACTGGGCAGGCAAACTGGATTTGTGGCCGTAACTGTCCGAGTTTGCCCTGGAAAAGCTGTCCTGCCCGGCCAGTAGTGTGGCATCAGAGTGGGAGTTTAGTGTGGCGGAGGCCATAGTTACCCCAAGGAGAACTCGCCTATCCACCAATAATGTGGAGAGACTAATCCACGCCTGATTCATCTTGACAAAGGTCAGCCAGGATTTCCACCAATGCCTGATGCATCAGATTAGATCATCCATGCTGCCTCACCTAAACCTTGACAAAAGAGACCGGTTTCTTCTGGCTATCTGCCTCAGCTACAATTCTGATGCTGCCACCCGCCTGATGCCACACATCTGATGACAAGTGCTACTTCTTACACCCACCATCGTCAGCGGGTACTGTTATTGCCACCCACCTCCCCACTCTGTCACCAGATCACTCTGTGGTCTCCTGATGCTGCTGCCACCTCACCACTCAGGTCTCCTTATGCTGCTGCTGCCACCTCCACACTGTCAGTGTACCACTCTGTGGCCTCCTCATGCTGCTGCTAAATCAATACTATTTTATTGGTTCACTCTGTGGCCTCCTCATGCTGCTGCTAAATCAACACTATGTCATTGTACCACTCTGTGGCCTCCTCATGCTGCTGCTAAATCAACACTGTCATTTGGTCACTCTGTGGCCTCCTCATGCTTCTGCTGCCACCTCCACACTATGTCACTCTGTCGTCTCCTCATGCTGCTGCTAAATCAACACTATGTTCCTCATGCTGCTGCCACCTCAATACTATGCAAATGGGCCACTCTGCAGTCTCCTCATGCTGCTACTACCTCAACACTGTGGACTTCTATTTAGCTTTTTTGGCCTGGTTGACATCATCATTTAATTGACCCTTCTTCTGATCTGTCAGAAGGAAGGGAAAATGAGACGCACAACGGATCCTGTCTGTGTAGCAGCTGTAAGACCTTTATTGTCCCATCAGAGTTGGATTATGATTTGGTAGGCAAAAGTAGGAGTGGGTACAAAACACAGAAGATATGCAAATATTCCATTCACGTGTCATCTCTGTTTTGGATCCATGCTGACCAAGTGAAGGCGGATGCTACAGACAGGATCTGTTTTTTTGGGGCGTTATTGTTCTGACGGATCAGAGGAAGGGCAAAAATATCAGTCACGTCAACACAAACTTACTGCTGACACCCTCTCCACTCTGTCAGGGGGGCTCTACTTGTATAAGTGTTTAATAGAACCGGTTCTGTAGACATCTATGTGGAATCAGCTAACAACGGTGTAAAAGAAGTGCGCTCTTTCACGCTACAGTAGAATCTTGGGCCTCTGCACGGTTCTTTATACCTGGCGCTAATATCGACCTGTAAGGCCGAGTTCACACTTGAGGTATTTAGTCAGTTTTGGCCCCGTTACTGCCCAAATAAGTGAAGTGCGCAGTGATTCTAAGAGCGACGCCTGCCATGTGTGTGTCATATTAACTCACAGTATTGTTTCACTACCACAGCAGACTCCCTATGCGGGATCACTGCTGGAATGACACGGCGGTGCGCGGCAGGCAGAGCCACGGGATTGCGCACCGAACTGAAGCCCGCCACAGCCATAGAAACATAGAATGTGTCGGCAGATAAGAACCATTTGGCCCATCTAGTCTGCCCAATATACTGAATACTATGGATAGCCCCTGGCCCTATCTTATATAAAGGATGGCCTTATGCCTATCCCATGCATGCTTAAACCCCTTCACTGTATTTGCAGCTACCACTTCTGCAGGAAGGCTATTCCATGCATCCACTACTCTCTCAGTAAAGTAATACTTCCTTATATTACTTTTAAACCTTTGCCCCTCTAATTTAAAACTGTGTCCTCTTGTGGTAGTTTTTCTTCTTTTAAATATGCTCTCTTCCTTTACCGAGTTGATTCCCTTTATGTATTTAAAAGTTTCTATCATATCCCCTCTGTCTCTTCTTTCTTCCAAGCTATACATATTAAGGTCCTTTAACCTTTCCTGGTAAGTTTTATCCTGCAATCCATGTACTAGTTTAGTAGCTCTTCTCTGAACTCTCTCTAGAGTATCTATATCCTTCTGGAGATATGGCCTCCAGTACTGCGCACAATACTCCAAGTGAGGTCTCACCAGTGTTCTGTACAGCGGCATAAGCACTTCACTCTTTCTACTGCTTATACCTCTCCCTATACATCCAAGCATTCTGCTGGCATTTCGTGCTGCTCTATTACATTGTCTTCCCACCTTTAAGTCTTCTGAAATAATTACTCCTAAATCCCTTTCCTCAGATACTGAGGTCAGGACTGTGTCAAATATTCTATATTCTGCCCTTGGGTTTTTACGCCCCAGGTGCATTATCTTGCACTTATCCACATTAAATTTCAGTTTCCAGAGTTCTGACCATTCTTCTAGTTTTCCTAAATCCTTTTCCATTTGGCGTTTCCCTCCAGGAACATCAACCCTGTTACATATCTTTGTGTCATCAGCAAAAAGACAAACCTTACCAGCGAGGCCTTTTGCAATATCACTTATGAAGATATTAAACAAAATCGGTCCCAGTACAGATCCCTGTGGAACCCCACTGGTAACATTACCTTGTTTTGAATGTTCTCCATTGACTACAACCCTCTGTTGTCTGTCACTCAGCCACTGCCTAATCCACTCAACAATATGGGAGTCCATGCTCAATGACTGCAGTTTATTGATAAGTCTTCTATGTGGGACAGTGTCAAAAGCCTTACTAAAATCTAGATATGCGATGTCTACTGCACCTCCACCGTCTATTATTTTATTCAGCCTGCAAGTACAGAGCAATTACGGGGGTGGGGGGGGAACAGATGATGATCAGTGGCACTAATGTCTGAATTCAGAAAGGGGGGAGCCCGCACCGGCCATATGAGGGCATGGCAGGGACAGCAAATAATAAGGGGCAAAAACTGAAATATATAGAGAATGGGGGCAAAATGAAATATAGGTAGAGAGGGGTCCTCTGGCAAAACATTGGCAATTATAACCGGGTTATTATTGCCAAAGTTTTGTCAGTGGCCCCTCTCTACCTATATTTCATTTAGCCCCCATTCTCTATATATTTCCTTTTCATTTTGCCCTCTCATTATTTGCTGCCCCTGCCCTAATATCATATTACATTATAATAACCGGTACTGAAAAAACATTGGCAATAATAGCACCACCGTGCCACGTTGGCCACATGAGGGGCACGGTGGTGCTCATGGTTATTATTGCCACGGGGGCCCAAATTCCAAGTTTGCCCTGGGGCCCATAGAATTCTAGTTACGCCACTGCGCAAGACGCATGCGTGCCCGACGCGCATATCACACACAGCGTGCGGCCGTACAGCAAGTCGGAAGGAGAGCGTTCCTTCCTTCCAACTGTGATGCTGGCCAGCCACTGCCACCAATGAGAAAGCTGAAAAGGGCTAGTGAGGGAGGGATTGGTTAGGTCTCATTGCCCCACCAATGGAAATGAACATGAAGGCCCGAGGGGAGGGGGGAGGGGTTTCAGATAGTATCTGAGGGAGTGAGCGGGAGAATGACCTACAGTTCCTCTTCCATGTCACCTTGAAAATATCAGCAGTGCAGCAGAGCCCAGTGCAGCAGAGCCCCTAGTCAGTTTTGAGTCACATTTATATAATAGTTATCTATTTTAACATGCACCTTGTGTTTTGTTATGCGCGTGAATCAGTCAGCGCCGACCAGCACCCACTAAGTCCCCCCCTAAGCCCCGCCCAAGACCCCCCCCTAAGCCCCGCCCAAGCAGCCACCCTTCTTCAGTCAGGGTGGCTGTTGGGGAGCTGACAGCCTGCAGGAGGAAAGAAAAAAGAAATGAAAAGAAAAGAAAGAAAAAATATAGAAATTTGGCATGATCCTCCTTGCACTGACCACATAATAAAGTTATGTTATTTATACCACAGAGTGAAAACCATAAATAAATTCCACAAAATAATGTTTAAATTGCTGTTTTTATCTTCTCCCTAAAAACAAAATAATAAAAGTTATTTAATACTCTACTTATACCCCAAAATGGTTCCTAAAACACCTACAACTAATCCTGCAAAAAAAAATAAAAAAAATTTATAAAATAAAAAAAAAAAGTTATGACTGCTGGAACACAAAGGGGGAAAATGTTACTGGTCCTACTGGTAAGGCTAACATTAGTTATGTCACTATGGGGTTAAAATGCTACTGTGTCCCCCGAGTTGTTCGGCAATAGGATTTACTTCATATATTAAAGATCTACAATTTAAAAAAAGTGACATCTGTGGGAGGGTTTTTCCAATTTTAATGTGATTGTAAGGAGGTTAAATGGGTTGTCCACGTTAAATAAAACCCTGCAGCAACAGAGAATGGTCAAAAATCACAAGGCATACTTACAACTTTTCCGCTACTGCTTCAAGCGCCGTGTTCCAGTCTTTTACTGAAGTCATCTTCCTGGCTAAAGCTGTGACATCTTACACTTACCAAGGACCTAATCATGCAGACCAATCACTGGCCTCCGCAGGATATGGCAAGCGACTGCTGGGTGTCACTGCTACACCCAGGAAAACAAACGCTGGCAGGGAGGACCGGAGCACAATGCTGGAAGCGGCACAGTAGAAAAGTGGTAAGTAAGACTTCTTTTGTTATTTTAGACCATTTATTGTTGGTATGTTTTTTAATTAACTTAAAACAACCACTTAAGCTCCAGTCACATTAAAATTGGAAAGACCCTCCCGAAAATGTCACTTTTCTCATTATAGATTTTGAATTTATGTCTGAAATAAATATAGCTGGCTCACAACTCTGGTGCCTGAAATGTACCCAGTGTTTCTCCGAAAATAAGACAGGGTCTTATATTATTTTTTTCTCCGAAAAAAGGGGTAGGGCTTATTTTGGCTCCATGAACATATTTTATATAGACACATGCCAATTACAGAACAGTCCCTGGATAGTGTTTATATTAAATATGACTATAACTCCCCTCATCCATAGGAATGCACCCATATACTGCAGTATATTCCTATGGATGAAGGGGGTTATAGGCATATTTACACACATTTTTCATTCTGGTACCGTATATTGCCCCTGAGCTGTTCTTACCCAAGGGACCTAGGCAGCAATCTACGGTACCAGAGAGAGCAGATATGGCACAGGAGAGATGTAGGGAGCTCCTCCAGGCAGCAGAGAGGAGAAGGAGATCCTCCTGCTGTCTCCTTCATGCAAGTAAGAACGTGCAGGCTGGCGGCAGTACAGGACATACAGAGAAACCTCCAGCCCGCCCAACGCGAAAGTGAAGGGAATCGCGGGTTGCCGGCATAATTTAGCATTTAGTGAAGCCGCCAGCCCGCCGGTCAGGTGCTGCTTAGTGCCGCGATATATGCACGGGCTAGCGGCTTCACTGAAGGCTAATTCACTGAAGCCTGCGCTGCCCACAGTTTCGTGGCAGCTCAAGAGCCATTAGTGAGCGCTCCTGAGCTGCTGCAGCCCGCACATTTCCCCCGTATAAATAAAATACGGCTGTATCTAGGGCTTATTTTTGGAGTAGGGCTTATATTTAAAGCCTACTCCAAAAACCCTGCAAAATAGCGCTAGGGCTTATTATCAGGGTAGGGCTTATTTTTGGGGAAACACCAAGTAATGCTACACCATAAGTAATGCTACTTTCTCATCTGCATTTTTGCTGGATCTGTCATGGATCAGCAAAAATGCAGTCACGAATCGATAATACAACCGTTTGCATCCGTTATGAACGGATCCGGTTGTATTATCTCTAAAATAGCCATGACGGGTCTGTCTCTAAAATCAGTCAATGGGGGACGTTTGTTTTTTATGTCAGAGATCCCGCATGAGATGCCAGTTAATGGAGACGGATCAGTCTTGCTCCGCATCCCATGACGAAATCCAAAATGCTGCTTGCAGCGTTTCTGTGTGCATCATGGGAACGCAATGAAATGGAACGCATTCTGATGCACTCCGTTCCCTTCAGTTCAGTTTTGTCCCCATTGACAATGAATGGGGACAAATCTGTAGCGTTTTCCCACGCTTTTGAGATCCTATGACTGATTTCAATAGTGGAAAGTAAAGGCGCAGATGTTAAAGAAGCCTAACATGATAACTTTATTCTGTGGTTCAAACAAGACCATGATTGAATCATTAGCTTCTAAAGGAAGGGGGATATAGCCTTTAGAAATCGGGTCAGGAGTGTAAGTACCTAAGGCCTGATTTTTGCTGACACAATTTCTAAAGGCTGTATCTCCCGATGCAGAGAAGCTAATGCTGTGATCCTGGGAAAGTTTAGATTGTCAGGCCCATACCTCTAGCTACTACACAGCCTGAGATATGAAGGGTTAAAGTAGCTCTCCCCCTCTCACCTTGCTGCCCAAGCTCCACTCAGGCTGAACTGTTAGTTTGTTTTCTCAAAGCCCAAGCAGAGCTTGAGCAAAACTGTTAGGTGGTTGATAGAGAAGCCCCTCTTTATTGGTTAGAGCTGATAAGTGCCCATTCTATAGTGCTCCAGACAGCCAAGTTCTACAGAGGAATAGTGGGGACAGGATAAAGAAATCAGTTGATCACTGGGTTAGCTGCATTCTGTAAGAATGTTATACAATTCTTTTAAGAGATTAGTTCTCTGGAAGGCTGAACATACACATTAGATTAGAATCAGCCGAGCCCACTGATTTCAGCGGTATTGGCCATCCATCTAGTGTCATCCATCCATCTTTATGGGGGGCTACTGACTCTCCTGTGAAAGATGTTGGGGAAATAAGGATGGTATGTTTGATTTCAACATGCCCAATCCTTTTGTTCTCAGGGAGGATACAGCTGAACATGTATTTGCATGGGGGCTGAGAGGAATAGACGTTGCCCAGCCGACTGCTACTGGACAGCTTAGCTGCCCTCTGAACTTCCAAAATGCACGGCTCACAGTTATGCACCAGAAGACGTACTGTCTTGGCAGAGAATAAAACATCATTAGAAATCAGTATAACATAAAACATGTAAAATAAAAGCATTTAGAAAATTATCCAATATTTAATGCAGTATGTGGCACATAGCTACAGCAAAGCCCACCATTTGGCCAATCCTTAAAATGGGTTATGTACTTTCTGTATCGATTCCTTATGACCAGGACTGATTATTTACCAACTGGAAATAAACAGTGAACGTTTTTGTTGAAAGACAGCAATCAGAGATTATGAGAAATTGATCCAGAAAGTATATTGGGAAATTGTTTAATTTTTCATTACAAATCTACATTTCCTGTTCATTCAACTCACTAAGGCTAAACTGCAGACAAACCGGGCAGAACTCAGACAGATGTAGGAGCTGTTTACTTGTAAAAATTGGATTTTTTGTACTCACCGTAAAATCCTTTTCTCGTAGTAGGCATTGGGGGACACAGCACCATGGGTATATGTCCAACTACCACTAGGAGGCGACACTAGACATAAAAAGTGTTGGCTCCTCCCCGTTGGGCTATACCCTCTCCACAGACACTAGGCAGCTCAGTTTGTACCAAAAGCAGTAGGAGAGAGAAGAAAGGCAAGGAACCAACAACTCCCATACCGGGAAAGATCAAGAGACCAGCCCGGAGAAGCTGAAGTAAAACAACATAGGGAGGGATCTGTGTCCCCCAATGCCTACTACGAGAAAAGGATTTTACGGTGAGTACAAAAAATCCAATTTTCTCGTGCATGGCATTGGGGGACACAGCACCATGGGACGTCCCAAAGCAGTCCCCGAGGGTGGGAAGAACAACCATGCCACCTGTGGGCATACAGGTGCGGGAGAACCATGTGACCCAACAGGAGAAAAGCACGGAATAGGCAGGAAGCCTCATAACAAGGGAGAAACTCCAAGGAGGCCACAGTGACGACTGCCAGCACCCCAGGACAAATGCCTGGGAGAAGGTCCCAAATGCAAGAAAAAGGCAAGGAACACCCAGCTCAGCCGAAGGCTGGAGTGAAAGTAGGACAGCATCGCGTATCGGATCTACCCAACATACCAATTGTCTCAGGCGAAAGCACAAACACCCTGAGGTCAACCCCTGAAGGGCCAGGGGAGCAAGGGAAATTGGAACCACTGAAGGCCAAACGAGAGAGTGAAGCTATAACAAGGCTCACATGAGAGTGGAGCAGGTCTCCTCTCACCGCAAAGCAGGTGAAAAAACTAAGCGCCCTATTGAAAGGAAAAGATCCTAAAGGCGCTAAGGGAAACCGCCAACCCCTGGAAGGGGAGGGGGTTGTAGGTAAAAAACAGGAAAAGAGAAGAGAAAAGACAAGACCTGCATCCCCAACCAGGAGACGAGGAACGAGCCTCTGAAAACAAAATATCGCTGAGAAGCGCAAGACCGGAGAAACTCTGGCGAAACTCATTATCAGGGAAGAAGGGAACCAGATGCAAGCCCAGGAAATCTCAGCAGGGGCACACTGGAGAGAGGGAAGCCATAGCAAGGCTCACATATGAAGGGAGCAGGACTCCCCCCCCCCCCCCCCCCCACCGCGAAGCAGGTGATGAAGATAAACGTCCAATTGGAAAGAGAAAACTCCCAAAGGCGCTAAGGGAAACCGCCAACCCTTGGAAAGGGAGGGGGTAGGAAGTAAAGGCCAGGTAAAAAGAAAAAAATAAGAGAAGACCTGCATCCTAAAACCAGGAGACGAGGAACGAGCCCCTGAAATAAAATAATCGCTGAGAAGCGCAAGACCGGAGAAAACTCCGGCCAAATGAAGTATCAGGGAAATGCAGGGCAAGGAAATCTCAGCAGGGACACACTGGACTGAGAGACATGGGAGGAGAAGGAGAGTACTCCCAAAAGTCTAAGGAGGAAGGCTCTACAAACAGGAGGAGTCCCTCCCGAAGGATACCATAAGGTGGACATGCAAACCGTAGCACTAAACCACTCAACACCAGGTACTTGAAGTGGGAGGATGGGAAGACAGACATGAACCCCATGAGGTCCAAAAGGCTATTGGAACCCGCAAGGGGAACAATCAACCCAGGCCCCTCCCAAACAACGATAATCCTACAGAATCTGTGTGATCAAATGAACGGGGACAGGGACTCCAGAAAGGAGTTACCCGCAATGGGCTCACAAGGAACCAGGAACTGAACCACCAGAGGACAACAAAAACCAGAATATCCAAGAAAAAATGAAAAGAACCACCCTGTGGGAAGGAATTGGCCATGGACAACTAGCCATTCCAAGAATAGTGGCTAGCAATCAGCATACATTGTCCCGGGGAGGGCAAATACAGCGGCTTGGGTTGTACCACTAAAACAACAGACACCCATATGCATAAGGAATGGTGAAGTCGCTATAAAAGAAGCGGGGGTGACTACACGAAATGTAGAAACCAGCTGCGACCGACATACAGAAGGCTCCCAGGGGGAGAGAGTACCAGATGGGCGAGGACAATAGCAAGGTCCCAAAGGACTGCCCTCTGTTAGATAGTACAACTAAGCATAGATATAAGGGAAAACCCGGACCCAGAAGGAACTACGGAACCCTGTCCTATGTCAGAGCAATCAGCAGAAAATTCACCTACCAGGCAGGTGTGTGACGCTCAGTGGTTCTGTCCCTGACTCATCAGGGAGGACGTCCAGCGAGGAAATGTCGCTGACCCCAGGAGGATTCCGTGTGGCGGAGGACATCAAGTGATGGCCGAAAAACTACTGCAGCGGCCGGAGCTCAGCAAGCTACGTATCCCAACAAGGAGAAGATCCAGTGGAGATCACTGTACTCCACGAGGAATGGTCCGCCCTGTAATAGAAAACAGCGCGGATACTCCTTTATAATATGTGGAACGCGGAGTGCAGCCGAAAGTAGTATTTGATAAGGATGGCAATAGCAACCCTAGCACAAAAACCAACAACCACCAGGCCATGGTGTAGGGAGCGTGGTTGTATGTGGACCACCCACCAGATCAGAACAGATCAGTCATATACTGGGTACACCAGAAGTAGAAATAGACCGACAAGGAGGAGGTTGGGCTGGCCCACCCCTGCCAGATATGGCTACCATATTCGTGCTGAACCAGGATGCCGAAAAGGGAAGTAACCAACATCCGCAGCACAGAGTAGAGCCCGGGGAAGGAAGCACCCAGTAATACAGAAAATGTATGGGCCACAGATTGCACCATAGGGCCCAGCACGTGGGTACTAAAAATACACGCCCAAAACCGAGGTAAAGTGGCTGCATGATGCACACTAAGGAGGGTGGAAACAAAACCACAGCATCCAGGAATGCGACCGCATTTGGAGGGTACAGGTCCTCAACCTGTAAGGTAGACATGATGCTGTGTAGTGCAGAGATACGACCAGACCGGTGCAATGGGTACAGCATCTGGAGATGGCCGAGGTACTAGGTCTAAGATTAGAGCGAAGGGTCCACATGGAGCACCCTAGGACCAGAGAAGTGCAACGGCTGCCACGTTAGCTATGGCACCTATATTTCGCTCGGGAAGGGAAAAATAGGGCCACACGGTACCACAAGGAACGACAGGTGCACACCACAACAAGGTAAGTGCAATGGCAACTGAAGAATGCCCTCTATTTCACCTAAAAAGAGGGAAATAGGGCCGCATGGCACACCATAGAGCCCGACAGGTGTAACGGCTGCAGCATCAGAGACGGTGCAGGAACTCACCTAAGAAGGGAGTAAGATGGCTGTTTGGTTCACTCTAGATGAGGTTGCAGTGGCAACGGCACTACAAAGTGGCCTCAATATCTCGTCCAGTAAGGGAGAAATAGTGCCGCAAGGTACACCATAAGGCCAGACAGAAGCAACGGCAACAGCTCCTGGAGATAGAGAGGTTAAATAAAAATGAAGGGCACAAGGTGGCAGCCTGGTGCCCACTAGAACCAAACAGAGGCAATTGCACAGCAATTGAGAGTGGCCTCTATATCTCGCCGGGAAGGGAGAAATAGTGCCGCACAGAACAATAGAGCCCGCCAGGGATACTGGATACAGCATCAGGAGATGGTGTAGGGACTCTACCCATGAAGGGAGCAAGGTGGCTGGAAACAGACAGGTGCAATTGCTACGGCAATTGAAGGCGGCCTGTGTATCTCGCCCGGCAGGGGGAAATAGTGCCGCATGGAACACCTAACCAGTCAGCAGGAACTCTACCTATGAAAGTAACAAGGCAGCTGGAAACAGACAGATGTAATCGCCACGGCATAGAAGCCGGCCTGTATTCTCTGGTACAGGCATTACAAAAGAACCTTTAGAGGCCGAGAAGGGGAGCCAACCCTACAAGTGGCGTTTGCCTGAATTATCAGCTTGCCTAAAACATAGCCCCTGGATAGGGGCCAGGAAGGTCTGTCGTGCACAGCCTACGAGGGCGTACATACCAGAGACACCGCGTAGGTGTCCCAGTTGCTAAGCACGGTGACGGCTGCCTTACCTGTGCGGTAATTACCTGTGCAGGCAGGAGGGCGCCATCTGAAAGTCCACAAGAGGGGCACCAAACCTGGTAGGGTAGGTACCACCATGCACGTTTGACTTGACCACGCAGAGGGATTCTGCACGGTGGAAGACCGCCTGATGCTCTGTTCCGAGGGAATCGGTGCAGAGGTGTCCCCAGAGGCAACTGACAGAGAAGGCTTCGTCACCAGCCTCCGGCCTGTCCTGGGGGACCCGAGGATGCTGGGGAGGGGTGGAAGCTAGTTGAGACCACCCAAGGGTGGTCCATGGGCTACTCCTTGCGTGACCCTGTATCTTAGCGTGCGCGTGGCTCAGGGGGGAAGGAGACCGCAATTTGTAGGTAGCGCTCCAGCGAATCCGCCAGGGACTGAAGGATCGCCATGGAGAGAGCCCATTCGCGCGCGGGGGGGGCCCTACCACGTGGAAACCTCCGTAGACAACGGACGCACGAAAATCGTGGCGATCCGATACGGAGGCTGGGAGAGGAGGCCCCATAGAGCAGCAGGGCTGACCTATCTAACCCCGGAAACAACAGTTCCCAAGAGGTGCTGCAGCAGCTATATAGTAGGCAGGAAACCTCATGCAGGTGGCAGGGCTGCAGGAGAATGCAGCAATAGAGAGGGGAGAGAGGGAAGGGGCCTGTGGAGCAATTCAGCCAGAGGCTGCCTACCGGACCCCAGGAGTTATGCAGCGCACCCAGCGCAGAAGCTGGCGACCGGAGATAGCAGGAGCCGGCGACCGGAGAAAGAAGGAGCCGACAGCCGGAGAAAGAACCGCCCCTCAGAGAGAGAGCAGAGAACCTGGGGCCGGCTTGGCAGGCAGAAGAGGCCCCTCCCAGGCTCCCCCCACGGAGGGGAGGAGACGGAGTAAGCCCGGGAAGAGAAGAAAGTGGGCGGGGAGTTGCGGCTTAGTAGGCCCGAAAAGCCGGGGACTAAAGTAATGGAGCGCGGCCGGGAGCGAACGGCCGCGACCGCGATAGTGCCCCAGAATTGCCGCGACGAACGGGGGCCAGGTGGGGGAGAGAGCTGAGGAAGAGACCCCCAGGGAGAGAAAAAAACGGAAGGCCAGGGGTTTCAGGGGCCAGGATACAGCTGAGAGAAAAAACCAACAAGCTATGTAGCAGAGGCAAGGCAGCTTATCAGAGGCAAGGCATTGTCCCACACAGCAATAAAAGCGGTATCATGTATCCGGGTAGGGAACATGAGGGGGGAACGCGTCCAGGCCCGGGAAGGAGGGTGGGATCCCTAATCTAACATACTCACCCTCAGACGTCTACAGGCGCAGCAGTAACCACCCCCTCGGCGGACTCAACACGGGAACCGTGGGACTGCCGGAATTCCACTGCGGAAGCAGATTTGGGGACTGGGTGGCTGCCAGGTACCTGAGTACGCGCCCGCAGGGGGGCAACTAAAGTGGAACACGATGGAGCCACCCCTGCCGCAGGCCGAAACCTGCAGAGAAAGAAAAAATGATTAAAGAAAAAATAAAATAAAAAAGTAGCAGGATGACCTGCACAAAAAAGCAGGTCAGGTCTGCCTCCTATGGACACTAGAACAAAACTGAGCTGCCTAGTGTCTGTGGAGAGGGTATAGCCCAACGGGGAGGAGCCAACACTTTTTATGTCTAGTGTCGCCTCCTAGTGGTAGTTGGACATATACCCATGGTGCTGTGTCCCCCAATGCCATGCACGAGAAAAGCAGATTCTTTTTTCTAATATCAGAAAGGCCCTTTAAAAGGTGTTCTCTTGGAATTAAGAAAATGAAAATACTTCCAGGGACTTGGACAACCCCTTTAAATATTACTTTATTATAAATATATTCCCAACTAACTTTTATTAGTTATAATGGCTCATTTTGTCTTCAGAGCAATCATTAGGAAAAATAAAATGTCTGCCATTGTATTAGTAAACACAAAACCTGTCCTAACCACACAGAGCTCAGAACACTGAGCTAAGGAGCTGCCTCAGCCTCCTCTTTGCTCTACCTGTCAGGGATTATGATCCTGAATACAATTTAATAAGATTTTCAGCTGAATCTCTGTACGAATGGAGTTCAGGAGGAGCAGAGGGGAGGATGAGGCAGCTATTTTGCTCAGTGTCCTGAAGTAACTTGTCCTGTTGTGTGATTAGGACAGGTTTTGTCTGTACTAATACGATGGCGACCATTTTTTTTCTCCTAATAATTGCTCCCTTGACAAAACAAGCCTTTATAACTAATGAAAGGTATTTTGGAATATATTTAGAATAAAGTAATATTTAAGTATTTTCAGTAATTTTATTTTCTTAATTCCTGGAGAACCTCTTTAAGGAGTAAATATCCATCTGCCATAACAGTGGTGCAAAACGGAAGGATTCGTACATACCTGATGTTACAGGGATATCAAACTTGGTGGTCTCCTGAGGAGGTAGATTAAAAAACTCCATGGAGGAGGAGGAGGACACAGTTTGCCCAGTAAAGCTACTTGAAGCCTAATGTAAGAAGAGATCAGACAATACATGCCATTTTAATTTTCACAAACATTTAGTGGTCTAGCAAAATATACCAGGAAAAGTCTAGTAGTATGTACACTATGGTAAAAAAAAGTTTACCTGGCTAGACACAGACTGAATACTCTGTACAAGATCCTCTCCCTCTGATGGGCTACCTTTGTGTTGCCAGCTATCCCCCAAAGCAGTGGAAATCTGAAATGAAGAAGAAGCATCTGAAACTACTGCACTACGCATTTATGGGACACTTCCATGAAAAAGGGGTATTTTTTAACTTATTATTCATAAACAATTATTTTCTTATTACTTTTGGCTGTATTCTATTTTGTAAACCTAAAAATGTTGCTAGAAGAACAACCATAGAATGCCCAATAAAAATATAAATATTTTATTAAATCATCAATTGATCAAAAATTATTTAAAGACATTTTCACAGAATTACTATGGAGAAAAATCAGCAAAACAACCTGGATACAGTAGTCCCCCCTGTCGGTGCCTCAAAAGCCCGCCAAATAGATGATATACATGTCCATGCAATATGCAGTGAGGTAATTCACAAGCAGCAAATATCAGGTAAATACCTGCTACAAGTGACTGTGATATTCACCTCACTGCACAGCCCAGTAGAGAGTAGTGTGTACTGATGAGGCCCTAAATGGTAGTATTCTAGAGCACATAATCACATACCATCCGTTAAATAATTTCAAATGAATATACCCCTAAACAACAGGTCATGGATAGCAGACTACAAAATAACAAGCTATTACACAGAAGTACCCACTGGGAACGTGAACATACCCATAGACATGATGAAGGGCTGAGACACCGAACACAGGGCAGGCAAGAACCCCGACGCGCGTTTCGCCTCAGCTTCGTCAGGAGGTTAATGAGAGTGTGGCTATGGCTCCCCCTTTATACCCCTCATGTGGCTGCACATATGTAAATAATTGATATAACTCGGCTGATACCTGTTAACCGAGCGCTTGTGCCCGATGATGCACGCCGTGGACATCATGGAGGCGCCGCATTCATCAGGAGGAGGGGTGGAACGCAAGCATGCGTTCCAGCCCGCCTCCCAAGGAAACACAGCGGCGTCCCCACGTGACCCGGCGCACAGCGCATCCTGGCCAAGCGCTGCATCAGCTCATTCAGCAGACATGCCATTGGACTCTGGAAATGTCAAACCCTCTTCAAATATATGGGAAATGGTTTTAGCCCTAAATAGAGTCTACATTGAGTGTATATGGTTCAAAAATGACAGAGGACCGCTGAATATTCAGAACTAATAGCAGAGAAGATAGAAAAGAGGGGTAAAAAAGAAGAGCGGGAGGGATCAGGAGGAATGAACAAAAACTCCATACCATATATTATAAAATTAGATCATGGATATGTGTATCCATGATCACATAATTATACAAGGGATCCTTGGTGTCGTACTGTATAATAGTAAATTAATACATCAGCAATAACATGATTCTATGGACAATTAAGTGCCCGGATTCCCAACAAGAAAAACTATAATTCCACAGTACCATGATTTCATACAAGATTACAACAAATTAACATGATAGATGTATACAAGAAGAATACCATGATTCCACATTATTTGAATCCCATGATTTTTAGCAATAAATTTACATATCCATGACACCATGATTACAACAATCTATCACCAACAGACATTATGTGCATAATTATGTGATACAATATGTATTTCCTCTAAGACGTAATAAATATACATCAATTATGTACATATATATATATATATGTAGAGGAAAACAATAATATTCCAAAAACATCATTCCCTGCGGTGCTTCACACTATTTATGAATTTATGAAAATGTCCCTTTTATGGGCTTGATAGGACACAATTTTTATCTAATGGAATCTACACCTCTATGGAATGAATTGTTGGATGGGTTACTTAAATCTGTCTTTGGTAATATTGGTATGAGAGCAACATCACTTTTGTTTTTGGAATATTATTGTTTTCCTCTACATATATATATGTACATAATTGATGTATATTTATTACGTCTTAGAGGAAATACATATTGTATCACATAATTATGCACATAATGTCTGTTGGTGATAGATTGTTGTAATCATGGTGTCATGGATATGTAAATTTATTGCTAAAAATCATGGGATTCAAATAATGTGGAATCATGGTATTCTTCTTGTATACATCTATCATGTTAATTTGTTGTAATCTTGTATGAAATCATGGTACTGTGGAATTATAGTTTTTCTTGTTGGGAATCCGGGCACTTAATTGTCCATAGAATCATGTTATTGCTGATGTATTAATTTACTATTATACAGTACGACACCAAGGATCCCTTGTATAATTATGTGATCATGGATACACATATCCATGATCTAATTTTATAATATATGGTATGGAGTTTTTGTTCATTCCTCCTGATCCCTCCCGCTCTTCTTTTTTACCCCTCTTTTCTATCTTCTCTGCTATTAGTTCTGAATATTCAGCGGTCCTCTGTCATTTTTGAACCATATACACTCAATGTAGACTCTATTTAGGGCTAAAACCATTTCCCATATATTTGAAGAGGGTTTGACATTTCCAGAGTCCAATGGCATGTCTGCTGAATGAGCTGATGCAGCGCTTGGCCAGGATGCGCTGTGCGCCGGGTCACGTGGGGACGCCGCTGTGTTTCCTTGGGAGGCGGGCTGGAACGCATGCTTGCGTTCCACCCCTCCTCCTGATGAATGCGGCGCCTCCATGATGTCCACGGCGTGCATCATCGGGCACAAGCGCTCGGTTAACAGGTATCAGCCGAGTTATATCAATTATTTACATATGTGCAGCCACATGAGGGGTATAAAGGGGGAGCCATAGCCACACTCTCATTAACCTCCTGACGAAGCTGAGGCGAAACGCGCGTCGGGGTTCTTGCCTGCCCTGTGTTCGGTGTCTCAGCCCTTCATCATGTCTATGGGTATGTTCACGTTCCCAGTGGGTACTTCTGTGTAATAGCTTGTTATTTTGTAGTCTGCTATCCATGACCTGTTGTTTAGGGGTATATTCATTTGAAATTATTTAACGGATGGTATGTGATTATGTGCTCTAGAATACTACCATTTAGGGCCTCATCAGTACACACTACTCTCTACTGGGCTGTGCAGTGAGGTGAATATCACAGTCACTTGTAGCAGGTATTTACCTGATATTTGCTGCTTGTGAATTACCTCACTGCATATTGCATGGACATGTATATCATCTATTTGGCGGGCTTTTGAGGCACCGACAGGGGGGACTACTGTATCCAGGTTGTTTTGCTGATTTTTCTCCATAGTAATTCTGTGAAAATGTCTTTAAATAATTTTTGATCAATTGATGATTTAATAAAATATTTATATTTTTATTGGGCATTCTATGGTTGTTCTTCTAGCAACATTTTTAGGTTTATATGATTGGTTCTGGTTGCCCTCATTTATGGTATCGTAGGGAGGCCTCTTCTTCTTTTTCGGTTCTATGTATTCTATTTTGGCAGTATTTCTTTTACTCACTTCTATAGCGCTGACGTATACTGCAGTGCTTTACAGACCTTATCATCATTTACTATCTCCAGTGGTTCTCACAATATAGACTGCCTACCTGTTTATCTTTGAGGTGTGGGAGGAAACCAGAGTACCCGGAGGAAACCCGCACAAACACGGGGAGAACAACTCCATACATATGCTGTCATTGGTCGGATTTGAAGCTAGGACTCCAGCGCTGCAAGGCACTAGAGCTAACCACTGAGCCACCATGCTGCAATAGTTATACCATTAAAAAATCAAATATAAATGATTGTCCTTCTGTAGCATTTGACGCAAATGATAACACCTATATAGATAGGTAATTCACTGTTCGTTTACTGCTGCTTTGAGTGGGAGCTGTTATCTGCAAAGTAATCCTCTTTATGATAACAGGTGTAGCTTTGAGATAACAGTATGAAAGTTTTGTTCTCTTGATGGACCAAGATAAAGATGTCCACAGAAAAGCATTTCTCTTATCAGTGTAATGCGTGATGCTCTAATTCAGTCCCTCATCCAGCTTCCCTTTCTGGCAGCAGTAATGATCTGATTGAGAAAAAAAATGTACATAGAATACACATATATATAGGCTGTTAATATGTGATAAATTTTGATGAGAAAGTGTCCATTTAAGATGCTACAAATGGCATTTCTTTGCACTTTAAAAATTGCTGTTAAGCAAAAAGCTAATAAAATTACTAGATACCTAGTGTACCAATTGCAATGTTCTTGGGTGCCTTTAAATGTTACTTAGCAAAGTTATGGAGCGCAGTAGGTAAATGCAAATCTCTGTCATTCAGCCCCCCCCCCCCCCCCCCATGTGCCCGGCCCCTCACAGGTAATATACTCATCCCGCTCCCGTCACCCGCGATACTAGGGTGCTAGGGAGGCTCGTCCTCGTCCCCGCCTGCCATTGGCTGCTTCCCCCAATTTGCGGACCCCAAAATACATATGGTTGCCTGAATGAGCCCTAAGCCATATGGTATAGCATATGTGATATGCTTGGAACAAGGCTCTTGTCAGGGTGCAGTGCCCTTATGGGATATCCCTCCTAGAAGTCTAAAGTGGGGGGTGTGTGTGGCTATCTGGGCAACACCAGCTCCCCCTTTCGGGGAAGTCAAACTTCAACTTTGGCTCCTGGTGCACACTGGGGTGGCAGCGCAGGTGGAAGCTAGAAGAAAGACAGGCTTTCCTTAAGCCTTGTAGAAGCAAGGCCATCAATCCCTTACCCTTGTGGGGCCTTCTGGCTTGGAGAAGGTTTATTGGGGTCTTTCTTTTGGAGAGAGCTTGCAATAGACTGCATCCATGTGCTCTTTTTTAACTTGGATGAAAAAAGCACATACTTGGGCGTCAAAAGAATTTGAGCAGAGCCAAAATCAACTGTACTGCGCTTGTGCCGATATGTGAAGCTATGTGGCATGTGCGTGAACACACAGCCAGACGAGATTACATCACCACTGTCTGGCCCTGTCAATCAAAGCAGGGAGAAAATACCAAACAACAATAACAGTGACACCCTTGTTACACCAAACAGCTCATAACTCAGGAGCAAAGCCTTGGATCAGGAAGCAGGAAAGCAGGTTTTACTCAGTTGACCTAAACTTATTTATCTATGCCATGAGTATGATAGGGAGCTCACTAGTGACAGAATTCCTTTAAGGTTTCTCATCGTAAAAGAACAGAAAAAAAAAAAAAAAGTATTTTAAATGATAATAAACAGCATGGTGGCTCAGTGGTTAGCAGAAGTGCCTAGCAGTGCTGGGGTCCTGGGCTCATATCCGACAAAGGACACATCTGCATGGAGTTTATATGTTCTGCCCGTGATTGCGAGGGGTTTCCCCCAGGTTCTCCGGTTTCCTCCCACACTCCAAAGACTTACTGATAGGGAACTTAGATTGTGAGCCCCATTGGGGACAGTGTGATAATGTCTCTAAAGTTCTGCGGAATATGTCAGCGCTATATAAGTGAGTAAAATACATAAATAAAAACAGTAACCAAATTGTTGCAAATCAAGAAGACAATGAGGGACATTTATCAAGACCAGCATACCCATACACCAGTCTTGGTTCCCCTGTGCTGGAGTAAGGCTACTTTCACACTTGCGTTAAAGTTTTCCAGCACTGAGTTCCGTCCTCGGGGCTCAATACCGGAAAAAAACGAGATTTTTGTATAACTTACCAGTAAAATCTCTTTCTCGCTCTTTCCTTGGGGGACACAGAAGACCTTGGGTATAGCTCATCTCCATAGGAGGCGTGACACTAAGTGAAAGCTGTTAAGCCCCTCCTCCACAGCTATACCCTCAGCCTGGAGAGAGAGACTGCCAGTTGCGTGTCCAAGCAGTGAGAAAAGGCAAAGTCCAACAAGGAACCAACAAGCCAACTACCCAACGGGTAACACAAACTCGGAAACCGTGTAGAGAAAACAATGAATGGGTGGGTGCTGTGTTCCCCAAGGAAAGAGCGAGAAAGAGATTTTACTGGTAAGTTATACAAAAATCTCGTTTTCTCGCCCAGTTTCCTTGGGGGACACAGAAGACCTTGGGACGTTCAAAAGCAGTCCAAAAGGGGAGGGACCACAGCTCCAAGGCGAAGCACCCGAAGGCATCAAGGAACCGCCGCCTGCAGACCCAGGCGGACCAAAGCAGCATACGCCGAAGCCAGAGTATGCACCCTGTAGAACTCTGTAAAGCGTGCAAGGAAGACCTGTGGCCGCCTTGCTCAAATGCATGGCCGAAGCCCAATGCCTCCGGCCCAGGAGGCACCGACCGCTCTGGTGAAATGAACGGTGACAGCAAAGGCAGAATCCTGCCCTCGGTGCGGTAACCTCAGCAATAGCCAATCTGATAAAGCGGAGGAAAACCACCCTGGAGTCCGCCAACTCTAAGCGCGGACCTCCAGGAAACCCAAGAGACCGAACGTCGACAAGAGTCGGAGATCTCCAAGTAAAAACCGGCAAGGCCCAAACAACGTCCAAATCGGTGAAGTGTTGAAGCGAAAGGCAACACCACCTTCAGAAGGAAGGAACGGGATGTAGAAACAGCCCTGTCCTGGGAAAAGACAGAAGGCTCAGAACAAAAAAAGGGGCCATTCAGGCACCCGTCAGAGACACGACTGATACGGAAACACAACCGTACAGGACAGGCGGGGTAGAGAGAACTTCTGTAACGGCTCCAAGGAAAAGATTGGAGCGCCGAGAGCTCAGTATGTAGTTCCCAGGGCGGTACCGAAGGACAGTACAGAGGAACCCAAGAGCCATTTCGAGTAAGAAGGTCTTGACAGGCCCAGAGGGCCGGGGAACGCTGGAAGAGGAAGAACAGCGCTGACACTTGACACCTCAAGTAAAGGAATCTCAGTCCCAGGTCCAGGCCGGACTGGAAAAAAGACAGAACCATGGGGAGAGAAAAAGTCAGAGTGGGGAATGCACAGCTTCCCACAGAACCCCAGACAAAAAAACCATAAGTCTTACGACAGATCCTGGACGAAAATACAGCCAGGAGCGGACAATAGCGAACCCGCTGGAGTCGCCTGGCAAGCGGGCGAAAACCCAATGTGATCAGGCGCAGACCAGTAACACGGGCAGAAGTCGACAAAACTGGTCCAGTCGGCCCCCGAGCAACGTTGTCCCGTATCCACCCGAGTGGGGGAGCAGAAGGACAGACGGAACGGAACCAAAGGGTCCGCCCAGTATCCGCCAGATGCCAGGACAAGACAGGCTAAAGTCCATGCTGATGTAGCCATGTTCTACAGTCCCGGTGTGGGAGATCAAAGGACAATCTGGACCGAAAGGTAGTCCCCCCAAGTTACCGAGAAGGTAAGTCTACAGCAGGACCATTGTCTTAGAATGGACCACGCAATCTGCACTCAGCGGGAGGACAGAACGCGGTAGACTCGGTAAATAGGCACAGCCAATACAGCCAGTGTGAACAAGGGAGACAGTACGAGGCCAAAAGGAACACCGGAACCATCCACATGAACAACCATGCTCTCCCCAGAGGGGAGGACAGTGAAGGAACAGCCTCTGAAGTCTGGCGGGACAGAAGCCACATCGGAGTGATCTGTACCGAGCAGGAGCCAAACAGAGCCAGCGAGATAAGGTAGTCGAGACAGAGGCCAGCATAACACCCTCCAACCGAACGGAGGAGTGGGCAACAGGGAAGCCATAGGACAGCTCAAAAGCAGAACCCTGCTACACTGTGAGATGCCCGGTTCACCGCCTCGCAGAAGGCGAATACCCTGAAGAACCCAAGGTGGAGGTCCTCCGACCTGGGTAATCGAGCACCCAAGAGAATTTGGGTGACCTTCCCGAGAAAAGCGGCCCGCACTTGGTAGCAGATCAGACTGAAGCGTAGAGGCGCCAAGAGGAAGGACTCATACCACACTACATCCGAAGAGGAGGAAATTTGAGCAGGCAAGGGAACCGCAGTCCTGCCAGAGCCAACAAAGAATTCGAGGGGCGCTCCAGACAACAGCACTCTCGACCATGTGACCACTAGCGCAGGGAAGCAATACCGCGGAAGGACGAATGGGCACGCATCTAGGAACCACGAACACTCCCTGGGATGAAGGGCCAACTAAATGAATGAGTACCACCCAGCTCCGTGCAGCATAGAGCAAGTAGAGCCCGTCCGGGTCAGGTGGACAGAATGAACTCCTTAGAGACGAGTGCAAGGCTTGCGGCAAGCATCGTATCCCAAGAAAACAAAAGTATGCCGCAGGAAGCAGATGAGGCATACGTACGAGCAGCCCGTAAGCAGTGAGAAGGCCAACCCACCTACAGGAGGAGAAGGCATACACGGCCCAAACAACGCACAAGAACGTCCGCTCACTGCAAAAGGTTAATTCAGCGAAAAAGGGGGCTCGCCACAGAGTGCCACAGCATGTACGTAATTGCAAAGTGCAACCTGCAAGGGAGTTATGCACAAGCCTAGTATAGCATGCGATGGAACGCAAGCAGTCCGCCCCGAAAGGGGGGAAATTGTATCTGGCAAACTGCAGTCGGCAAGAGTGCAAAGGCCGGTCCCAAAAGGGAGTGATGCCTAAGGCCGTACCTACTTCAGAGAAGCAGGACATACCATATAATCCAGCAGGAACGCAGGAGGTCCACCTAGTGAAAGGGGAACATGCACAGGGTTATCCTAGCATTAAGTGAGTGTGCAATAATACACCCAACACTGACTTAGCGAGAGTGCAACTACTCTGCCAATGAAGGGGGACATGTACAAGTCCAGCACAGCCATACAAGGACAGCCGTGAATCTCATGAGCGTGCCAAATTCTGCCCATGGAATGTGGGGTGGTCACGCACAAGGCCAGCACCGTATGCAATGGGAGTGCAAGCGTTCCACCCATGTTAGAGGGCCATGCTCATGGCCAGCAAGGTATCCGGTGAGAGTGTAGCATGCCGCCCAGAAAAAAAGGGGGGGTAATGCACATGGCCAGCATCTCATCCAGGGAGAGTGCGTGCACCCGCCATGTATGGGAGTCATACACATGGCCAGCAACGTACTGGTGAGAGACAAACACAGTCAGTCAGTGAGAATGTGTGTATGTCACCTGAGGAAGGAAAGCATGCCCATGGCAGGCAGCGAATCCAGCGAGAGTGCGTACACCGCCCACGGAAGAGGGGTCATGCATATGGCCGACAGCGGATCCAGCGAGAGTGCAAGCACCCCGCCATGTATGGGGTACATGCACATGGGCAGTAACGTACCTGCGAGAAAACACCACAGACAGAGGGATGTATGTATGCTGCCTGAGTCATGCCTATGGCTGGCAGCGAAACCAGTGAGAGTGCAGCATAGTAACATAGTACATAAGTACATCATAGCCCATCAGAGAGAGTGCAGCGTTCCGCCTATGGAAGGGGGTCGTGCACATAGCCAGTACCGTATCCGGTGAGAGTGCAGTATTCCGCCTAAAAAGGGGGGTCATGCACATGATCGGCAACTAATCCAGTGAGAGCGCTGCCTTCCGCCCATGGAAGGGGGTCACGCGCATGGCCGACAACGAATCCAGTGAGAGCGCTGCGTTCCGCCCATGGAAGGGGGTGACGCACATGGCCGGCAGTGAATCCAGCGAGAGTGCAGCGTTCCGCCTAGAGAAGGGGGTCGTGCACATGGCCGGCAGCAAATCCATAGAGAGTGCAGCATTCCGCCTATGGAAGGGGGTCGTGCACATGGCCAGCACCGTATCCGGTGAAGGTGCAGTATTCCGCCTAAAAGGGGGTCATGCACATGGCCAGCCGGCAGCCAGGGAGAGTGCAGTATCCCGCCTAGGAGGGGGGGGGATGCACATGGCAGGCACCATAACTGGAGAGATGATGAATGCTGCCTACGGAAGGACCGCATGCACTTGGCCAGCGCCGTATCCTGGAAGAGGGCAGGAAAACCGCCTAAAAGGGGAAATGCCCTAGCAGCGACGCAGGTTGGGAGCGCAACACTATGCCGCCTGTGGAAAGAGGGCATGCAGACATGCAGCACTACTGATGAGGCTGCAGCGTCCTGCGCAGTCCAAAAGAAATCTGTTATTATTATTATATATATATATATAATTATTATTATTTCTTTTTTTTTTTTTTTTTTTTTATTAAAAACACAGCCTCTCTGAGGCTAAAGGGGGCCACCATATAGGGGCACAGATAGTCAGGAAAAAGGGGGGCCAGCCATACAGGCCCATTGGGATCCGGCCTGTACCCAAAGGGTTAACATGGATCCGGCCTGGAGGGCGGCGCTGCGATCCCCTGGGGGCGGAGGAACCTCCCGGTGGGAAAAATTCGCGCCTGGAGAAGTTCCCGCCCCCTCCACCAGAGGCCGGAATTTTGCGGCCTAGTAGGCCGTGAAGCCGGGGACTAAATTTGCGGCGCCCGGTATGTACCGCCAGGACCTGAGGCGGAGTGGCGCATCAAACCGGCCGCGGGTGCCCACCCCGCGGGCCGGTCGGAATTGCGGCCCAGCAGGCCGCGAAGCCTGGGCCAAAATTTGCGGAGCTCCACCGACCGGCACCGACGGTCAGTGATAGCTGTCAATCACTGATAGGACCGCCTCCTCCACTTCAAAGCCCAGAATGAGCAGAAATATAAATGAAGGAAATGCACATTATACTACACCTTTTTCCACAATCCTATATATTAATCTGCTCAGCATCTCCTGCTCTAACATGCTGCCTTCATCTCAGATACTATAAAGTAAGTCATTTTCTTGTCGATGTCGGTTCCAATAAGGGTGCTGCCACACCTTCGGAAAAAAGAAGAGATAATATATATTTCTCTTTTTTTAAAGGGAATGTGTCCTCAAAAAATGACCCGTTGTTTAAAGTTTTTATGTTACACATGTAGGCCCTGATTTACCATGCCTTCACTCCAGAATTCTGGCTTCAAAAAGTCACTAAACTGTGCTTTCGTGACTTTTTGGACTTACTTGCACCAAAAAATTCTCTTTGCATTTTTACACCTCTCACTCTAGTTTTGAAATATGGATGGGAAAGCGGGCGTGGTTAGCTACGATAATGAGTTTCACTCCAGATTTATCACCGAGACTTTTTAAAAAAAGTCACAATCTTACTCTAGTAGGAGGGTGGAGTAGGAAAACTGGAGTAGCTTTTATAGACAAAAAAGTGTTAGATTTAAGGATGAGACAAATTTATCATACAACATGCGACATTTGATAAATATGTCATAAAGTATGCCAACACAGACTCAAGCAACACTGACTTCAAATATTCCCCTCATGATAAATTCCCCCCATAATTTTTCGATTTTTTTATCTTTTTTAATTCCCATGTCACTATCTATAATTAAAAAAAGAATCCTGAAATCATGGAATTTTCACACTTTCCACTAAGCGTAAAATACGTTAAGCCCTCCTGTTCTTTGCTACAGCCACATGGGCCATAGCCCCAATAGACAGGAGGAAACCTCATTGACTTCTATGGGAGAATTTTCTAGGCATGCGCTGTGACCTGTGCAGAGGTCAGGAGGGAGTAGTTAAGCTGTGATATCATCTACTGCGAATGGCGGATCCAGGGTCATCTATATAGAGGTGATATTTGTTATTGTAATTCTGCATGTGATGATAATGTGATGGCTACTAAGAAGTTACCTGAACAGAACTGAAAGTCTCAACATATTATTAGGCAAAAAATGTACAATTTTAAAAAATAAAGTGATTTAAACAATAGGTAATTTTCTGATGACACATTCCCTTGAAGACAGACTCCAAAAACTGCATCAAGAAAACCTGAACGTATGGCAGCACACTAACAGATCAGACCTTGTATTGAGTCAATCCTAATTCACTAATGAAACAAGCGTTGACATGCATAGTTAAAGGGGTTTTCAGGGGTCTGACACCCGGGACCCCTGCCGATCAGCTGTTCTCTTGTGCGCGCCACGGCCTTCTCTTTGCTTTTCCTAGGCCGAGTGACGACACATTAATGTGTTACATGGCTTAGGAGCTGCTTAGCCCTATAGAAGTGTATGGGGCTGAGCTGTGATGCCAAGCACAGCCACTATATAATGTACAGCTCTGTGCTTGGTAAGGCTGACCGGCAGGGGTCCTGGGTGTCGGACCGCAACCAATCAGATACTGATGAGCTATCCTGAGGATAGGTTATCAGTATAAAAATCTTGTAAAACCCTTTTAACCAATGCATCCCCCAGGGCAGAAAAAGGTCTGCCTTGTTGGAAAGTTGTTATCCTATGACATGATAAAACATTCTACGACTAATGTTTGTCTATGTAGGTTGCAGGTGTGTCCGTTTTGACATTAGGCAACAACTATTACTTTGGTCAACTACTGCAGAGGGCAGTCACTGATAGATGATATTGAAAAGATCAGTGGAGTCCATATCTATTCAATCTAAATTCAGAGGGTTGGATAGCATTGCAAGGAAAGTGCTGATGAATTGCTGCAGTCCTGTCTGGCTGTATTCTGTTTACACCACGCTGTCACCCTCTCCGGCTACAAAGCAACTGACCAGCTAAGGAATGTATTGGCTGATTTATGTGGTCCGCTCAGCATCGTGAAATGTAAAGGTATGCGAGTTCAAACTGCCATGGTTAAAGGACATAGGCAGCCTATAAACCAGTTCCCTGTTTTCACGAAAAATATATAAAAAAATACAAACCACCCCCCCCCCCCCCCCCAAAACGACAAATAACCCATAATTCATTTGATGTCATTTATTTCCTAGTCTGCAATGTGTAATTCTTTTCTTGAATGTCTGAAATAACTTCTTAAGTGAGTAACTTAATATATGTTAAGGATTCGGGGAATACTATATCTCCTTATGGAGAGTGCCCAAATAGTGTGAGGAGTATTCTGGGAAGAGGGTATGCAAATGAGCTCTTAGCAAGCCCTGCCTCTAATGCCACCAGATGTAAGGTAGCTATCCTATAAGTCAATGTTCGACTTTTAGGTAGACCTTGACACATGACTTGGATAATAATTAAGCCAGCGCCTCATCTGCAGACAGTTGTTTCGGGGTGATTGCCCCTTATCAGTGCAGAGCAGAGAGTACTGGCTTAACTGGGTGGGTGAGTGTTGCCTGGACTATAGGACTCCTCACACCGATTAGGTGCTCTCCTAAAGGAGATATAGTATACGCCGAATCCTGAGTTAGGCCTCTCACCCTGTTAAGCCAGAACCCTCTGCTTTGCAGTGATGAGGGGCAATCACCATAAAATAGCTGTCTGCAGATGAGATGCTGGCTTATTTATGGCCGCGTCATGTGAATGAGCTCTGATTACTGATCCAAATGACAGTCATACATATGGGAGCAGCAAGACTATACTCAGACGTCTGCTGTTGGAGAAAAAAAAAAAAAAAAAAAAAAAAAAAAAAAAAGGATGGGTGGGTGGGGGTTTTGGGATTTTAAGATGCTTGCTTTGCTAGACAACTAATGGTATTTCCTGTATGTATGTACTTATGTATGTAGCTCAATCATCTGTCTGAATCAGTATAACAGACCTTCTTATCCAGCTCTTCCTTATGATATCCAAGCAATTTCAAGAATGTTTCCCTTGCATCTTGTTCAAAGTTAACCTGAAATGAAAGAAGTCAGTGAAGAGACAAAATTTGCAAACTGGTAACAGGACAGGAATAGGTATTACAAGAAGAATAAAACCTCCAGGGATCTCCAACTGATAAATACTGGGTAACCAGGCGATGCCACGTGTATATCCACAAATGATTAATGGAGTTGGCCATTTTATAGAAAAAAAAATATGAAAAGCCAATAAACTTACTTTTCATGTTATCACTACATTTACATCAAACCATAACTGTGCGGAAAAAAAAGGTCCCTGGCTGCCTTGTATGTGCCATGTAAGTAATGGACAGCGTTGGTGCCTGCGTCCAGATGATGCAAGATGGAGGTGGTCACGTGATTTACCCAAATGATCACGGGTTGTTCTCGGCTGCTTCTACTTCTGCGCAGGCCCTGAACAGTAGACGAGTGCTGAAAATATACAGAAGATTCTTCTGCCTGTATTTTCAATGAGTGCGTTCAGCTTCTGTTAGGGGCCTGCAGAGGCCGATACTGTCCAGCACTGGCAGCCGCATCCGGGGACCTTTATTTTCACAGAAGGGGTATGCTATAAAAAATAGTCATACTTTAACTATGAAAACTTTTTTCTCTAAAATGGCGAACACAATGAAAAATGTATTCCTTTTTCTGTATTAATTCTGTCTGATTTTCAATATATTTCCTTGAAATCACATTTAATGGGAATCTTCCATATCCAGGGGATGTGAATTAAACCTGGTCATATGGGGATCACACAAGTCTATGGTTTATAGGGGTTACAAAACAGCCATCAGTAATCTACCTTGTGTGAGAAGGGTATCGTTTGGGAGAACCAATATCTGCCATTGAAACAGCTAGGGTCCATTTACACGTCCCTAGTGTATTGCGGATCCACAATACACCCGGCTGGCACCCCCATAGAAATTCTTGTCCGAAATTGCCGACAAGAATAGGACATGTTCTTTTCTTTTCCGGATCTGCGGACCGGAAGATCGGGGGCACGCTCCGGAAATGCAGATGCGGAGAGCACATAGTGTGCTCTCTGCATCCATTCCGTCCCCATAGAGAATGAATGGGTCCGCACCCGTTCCGCAAAATTGCAGAACGGATGCAGACCTATTTGCGGACGTGTGAATGGAGCCTTAAACTGTGTGTGGTAAGCCTTGGGTGTGTCTCTGGGAACCAAAAGGTTAACCCAGACACAGGATAAGCAGGGTTGATAGCCTGTTTGGTCTATGTTAGCCATAGCTAACATACAGGTTGTAAAATACGTACTAGGATCTGCTTATACTGGCGTGAGTGAGGTTGGCAGTGGGACGCTCACTCCACCCATAGCCCACAGCTGCGAGTCACATGGGTCATTAGGGCCTAATACTGAGCAGTGTGGCCATATCTGGAGAAGCTGACTGCTGAACTACAGAAGGTATTGCATGTGCCACCCAATACTTTCCATTTGTACCTGGGGCCGGGTCAGAGACTGTCTTGTTGTATTAGGTACTTGGTCAGCCGAGCAGGGCTTGTTTAAGCCTATTTGTTAAGGCTATGCTTATGTTTAAATATATAAGTGTGAAATAAAAGCACTTCAATCGGACTTTATCCCGTCTGTGTCCCTGCTTCCTGCACAGCTACCAAGTGTCTACCAGAGTGACCACCCACAATACTTGTGCACGTACCACAGTAATAGGCACTGAATGATAAGTAGGATATAGCAGGGGTCAGCAACCTTCGGCACTCCAGCTGTTGTGAAACTACAATACCCAGCATGCTCCATTCATTTCTAGGATAGTTGTTAGAAGAGTGGAGGTTGCTGGAGTGATGGAGGTTGCTTAACATGGGGCTATTTGTAGCAGATGCATAGGATATGGGTCCCACCACTGAGACCTGCACCTATTTCTAGAAGAGGGGGTTCCATGACCCCGTCCTGTCAGTATGTGGCAGTCAGAGGTGAATGACATTACTGAAATAGCCAAGCTTCTGTAACTCTCACAAGTAAATGGGAGTTATGCTGTTTCCATAATTTGGGAGCATAGTGTCGTTTCTGGGCTTGTGCCGTTACAATAAAGTAGTACACTTAAAGCATGGTGTGGGAACTAGCTATTTTCCAAAATGTAAAGGTGCAAGAAGGGGTTAGATAGAACACATTACTAGGACAGTGTTATCATCAGGATAATACCTTAATAGAATTACACTTACAGTGCTCAACTGTGGACGGAGGTGAAAAGAAAACTTCCCAATCCTGTGAAGTCACATGACACATCACATGAGCTCTCTCAGCCAGTCATCTGCTCTGATAATAATAGGATTGTGGTTTCTGTACAGTCCGTGTCATGGGATTACCTAACTAGATGATTGTGACATACCATGTAACTCCACAGAATCGGGGAGCTGTTTAGTGGATGCATTTACACTCTTTAGTTCAGGCTGGACACTGCTAGCATGATTTAAAGGGACCCATCGTAGTGACATAGAAAAGCACTGATACAGTTGTTGAGTATTTTTTACTAAAATACCTTCAGAAAGTTCCAGATACTCTTGTCAAATGCATTTGAGGAGTTTTGAATTTTACTTTGGCAAAAGCCCAGGAGACTGCCAGAGAGAAGCGCTGTTTGTAGCTCACTAGACCGCGTTAGGAACTCCTTTTCCGTGGTCACCTGACTGACGTACACCTGGCGAGGTGTGGGGTCTTGCGTCTGTTGGAGAGCTGCTTTGGGACAGTCAAAAGTAACCAATTTTCCCCCAAACTGGCAGAAAAAGAGAGACATGTAAATTGTAAGATTAGCGTCTGCTGAAAATATTTGTGGTAATCGACATGAAATCCACAAACAATGAAAGTGATGATTATGGCTAATAACATTGTTGTATTATAGATACATTATAGATTGTAAGCTCTTGTGAGCAGGGCCCTCATGCCTCTTGTTTTAAAGGGGTTATCAAATTCTAAAAATGCCCTCCACAATGCCCGGGCCCCTCCTATAGATCATACTTACCCCTCTCCCCGGCACCCGCGTCACTCTAGATCCCTGCATGGCCGCCGGTGCATCTCCTATTCACGCAGATCAAAACATCCAGTGTCTGGGCAGCCAATAGCAGGCCGCAACGGTGACCAGCCTCCCTAGCATTGAGGGTCACATCACTCATGGCTGGTCACCGTCGCGGCCTGCTATCGGCTGCACCCCCCGTCGCCGGATGTTTTGATCCGCCAGTATGAGAGATGCAGCGATGCAGGGATACAGAGTGATGCAGGTGCCAGTGAGCGGGTTAGTATGATCTATAGGAGGGGCCTGGGCGTTGTGGGGGTCATTTTCAGAATTGGATAACCCCTTTGATATTTGACTTGATTGTTACTATGTAATGAATGATTTTGTTTGCACATGAACCCTCAGATTCCTCAGCGCTTTAATCTGAGGAAATTTGTTGGCGATATATACACATTATTAGTATTCATTTTTAATATTATATAACCAAGAGATATTTCACAATCTCAAACATGATGAGACAGAATTTTCTACCTCAGGAAATACTACAGAAGTTAATAAAGCAATATGGACTCTTTGATAACAGGCCAAACACATTGGGTAGCAGACAGCCACATGATCTCTCCATACATTGGGCATGCATAGGTCCTAATCTGGGAGAAAGCTGCAGCCAGACAACTGTGGTAGTAGCTTACCCCCCCTCCCCCCCCGAAGAACAAAAGGATTGGACGGTTACCTCCCACATATCTGCGCCATTGGGGGCTGTCAGGGAGCCTCCTGCTGAATTTGGTGTCTGACCAGTAAATGAAAAATAAAAGGAATCTGTCACCAGTTCTATGGTGTCCTAACTAAGGGCAATATAAACAGATGTCAGATTCCCTTAGCATAACGCTGGGTCATTTTCTTTAAATGACCCAGCCTTTTTGCTAAAATCCTGTACTGAGCGGCTCCAGCGCATGACAATGAGCCCTGAATATTCATGAGCTCCTGGCTTTCTCCGCCCTCCATGATGCAAATTCAGTTAGAAAAACTGTCACAATGGCAAGGTGTAAAGAAGGCCAGAAGCTCCTGAATATCAGGACAGAGCTGCTAGAAATTAACAGCATAAGGGTCCATTCACACGTCCGTAGAATAGGTCCGGATGCGTTCCGCGAATCTGGACCTATTCATTCTCTATAGGGGAGGAAGAGATGCTGTCCGCATCCGCATTTCCGGAGCGCGTCCCCCATCTTCCGGTCCGCGTCTCCCGAAAAAAATAGAACATGTTCTATTCTTGTCTGCAATTGCGGACAAGAATAGGCAGCTCTATGGGGGTGCCGACCAGGTGTATTGCGGATCCGCAATACACTACGGACGTGTGAACAGACCCTAAGGCTACTCTTTCACATCTGCGCTTTCCCTTTCTGCTATTGAGATCTGTCATATGATCTCAATGTCGGGGGAAACCGTTTCAGTTTTGTCCCCATTCATTGTCGATGGGGACAAAAAAACTGAACAAAACGGAGTGCGCCAGAATGTATTCCGTTCCGTTTCCATGACGCACACAAAAGTGCTGCAAGCAGCGTTTTTGAGTGCGTCCTGGGATGCGGAGCAAGATAGATCCATCATGACACACAATGTAAGTCAATGGGGATGCATCCGTTTTTTCTGACACAAAATAAAACGGAACCGTCCCCTATTGACTTACAATGGTTTTAGAGACGGATCCGTCATGGCTATTTTAGAGATAATACAACCGGATCCGTTCAAAACCGATTCAGACGGTTTTATTATAATGACAGAAGCGCTTTTGCTGATCCATGACGGATCCAGCAAAAACGCAGATGTGAAAGTAGCCTAAAAGAGTCAGTCAGAAAAAAAAAAGAAAAAAAATGATGTATTATAAAACTAGCTCACCGCAAAAGAAACCCCGACTGGTCTTCTAATCCAGCGAGGAGGCTTTTTCAAGGGAGGAATAACAGTGGTCTGCGGGGCCTGCTGTGGCACTTGGAGGGGAGGTAGAGGCTGTCCTGTCCCAAATGGATCTAAGTTGTTGAAAGAGGAAGAGATCTAAAAACAGATAAGTAGAAAAGCCACAATCATTTTAGAACAGAGTATGCTACGATGACACTTTTATGCAAAAGTTCAGATCAAAATAAAGGACAGAGGCAACACAAGGACCACTTCAGTCGGCCACAAGAAGCATGTTCTTCAAATTAGCACAGTGAACACGGCAGAAATTCCACTTGTCGAGTAAAAAGTTCATATTACATCACATTCAGGAAGTGGCTTTTGCTACAAAACTACAGAACACGGGGATAGGGAATTGGACATCAGTATAATATAAACCACGGCTTCTCGAGTGTTTTTTTCTACTGAAGCTTCACCAATCAAAACATGATGATGCATAGGGCACATCAGCAATGGTCCAAGTCCATGCCAAAATGTAAAACATTACTAAATGTACCTTTCATTTGTCTCTTGAACGTAGTGGAACAAGAAGCATAAAACAAGTCCATGTTGCTAAACTAGATATTGCTGCAACCAGGCAAAGTACATTCGCTAATAGCGTCGTACTTTACACGAATCACAGTCTTAAGCCTCATTCACGCTCAGTGTTTAGGTCAGCGATTTCCATCAGTGATTGTAGACCAAAACCAAGAGTGGAGCCTCCACAGACTAAGGCCTCATGCACATGACCGTTGTTCTGGTCCGCATCTGAGCTGCAGTTTTTGCGGCTCGGGTGCGGACCCATTCACTTCAATGGGGCCGCAAAAGATGCGGACAGCACTCCGTGTGCTGTCCGCATCCGTTGCTCCATTCCGTGGCCCCGCAAAAAAACCCCCAAAAAAACAACATATCCTATTCTTGTCCGTTTTGCGGACAAGAATAGGCATTTCTACAATGGGCCGCCTGTTTCGTTCTGCAAATTGCGGAAGGCACACGAGCGGCTTTCTTGTTTCGCAGATCCGCAATTTGCGGACAGAAAAAAGCGGAACAGTCGTGTGCATGAGGCCTTAAGGTATGCGGGCTCTTTCACATCTGCACCTGGTTTTGGCTCAAAATCAGTGATAGAAATCACTGACCGAACACGGAAGTGTGAATAAAGCCTCATACACACATCAGTGATTTGGTCAGTGATTTCCATCAGTGATTGTGAGCCAAAACCAGGATTGGGGCCTCCACAGACATAAGGTATAAGGGAAAGATCTGTGCCTGTTCTGTGTTTAGAGCCGCACCTGGTTTTGGCTCACAATCACTGATGGAAATCACTGACCGAACACGGATGTGTGAATAAGGGATAAGGCATTCATTTTGGACAAGTTTACTACTCTGGCACATGGACCTTTGTAAATTTGGAGTGTTGTAAATCCTGCTCCAGATTTATGCTATCACGTTGTCTGTGTGGCAAAAAACTGTTGTCTAGACCACAAATAAGTTGGCATAGTTTTACTCCAAAACTAGACCAAAATTTTGGTGCATTTTTAGCGCACAGGGGCCGCATTTAAACCACGCTGTTTCTAGTTCAGCCACGCCCCTTGTCGGACGAGGTGGAAAAATCTTAGAAAAGTGTTAAAAACAGTTAATAAAAGTGATGCAAAGCATGCACATGAGTTTGTTGCAAATTGTGCCAAAAACCGGTGCATTTTCTTTTGCAAATCTGCCCCAGTGAGTTCTGTGAAAACTGCCTCGCAAGCTACGCATCAGCTAGTTCAATGGTCCCTCAAAATGGACAGCAAGCACCACCAATGTAGTCCTTCTAGGGGTAACCATTAGAGGGAAAATGTCATCTTTACCTGGAATGCCCTACTAATTATTTCTGCCCCTTAGAAAATGACATTGGTGGGCTTTCTGTTGCATACAGCACCAACAGCTGAATCTGACAAGTCACTAAAGGAGAAATCAACTAAATCTTTGCTTCTGCCTTGTTAGAAGATTGTACCATGAAGAAAGTATTGCATACATCACCATTAAAACATTAGGCAGGTTTCAATATGACTAAACCAGGTACAAGCTGGGACACACCCTTTCAGCTTGGCTCCTCTGCTGAGCTTCAAGGCTTCCTCCCATGACAGAGTACACACTGATCCAACCATCAAAGGAGGCAGCAGAGAACACAGATGGATTCCGTGGGCACCACTGGACATCAAAGCACCACTGATTTCCAACCGGCAGCTCATATACCACCTACATTTAGGAGTGCAAACAGAAATCAAGGGTTAAAATTTACATACTATCCAACAATACAAATATGGAAGAGAAAAGGGTTAATATTTGCGTCTACATTCCATGCATCAGAGTCAAATTTTTATTATAGCTTCTAGCATATACACAAATGTGTGCTGGCCATGCCCCTATTGTGGCCGGCAAACATTAAGTCTGCAATATATGGGCACAGGCCGTGTATCACGGATGCAGACCCATTAACTTGAATGGGTCCGCAATTCAGAAGATATGGAGCAGAAGGCCAAGGAAGCACTACGGAGCACACTTCCATGGCATTTCAGTCCGTGCCTCTGCACAGCAAAAACACATGCTCTATTTATTTGCGATGTGGACGGATCGCGGACCCATTCCAGTTGAGAGTGCCCGTGCATTGGGGACCACAATTTGCAGTCCCCAATTCAGGAATCCTTAGAGTGGCTTAGAAACATAAGTACAGATGCTCACCTCTCCGAGGCCCAGCTGCTAGCCATGTCCCAACTTCCTGTTCCTATCCTGGCACACAGGAAATGCCGGTTCTGCCGATCAATGGCTGAGGCAGGGCAACGCTGCAGCCCGTGATTGGCTGAGGGCATTTCCAGACACTTTCTCTGTTTAGTAGTGAGAGCAGGAAGTACAGAGTAATGGGGAACCTGGGCAGTGCTGGAACGGCAGCAGTAAGGGTCCATTCACACGTCCGTGAGTGTTTTCGCGGATCCGCAAAACACGGACACCGGCAATGTGCATTCCGCAATTTGCGGACCGCACATCGCCGGCACTATAATAGAAAATGCCTAATCTTGTCCGCAATTGCGGACAAGAATAGGACATGTTCTATTTTTTAGCAAATGCGGATCCAGACAGCACATTCCGGCCCCATTGAAAATAAATGGGTCTGCACCCGTTCCGCAAAATTGCGGAACGGATGCTGACCCATTTTGCGGACGTGTGAATAGACCCTAAGACTTTTTTGTCCCTGTTCTTATTTTTAAGTCACTCCCACTACGCAGCCACTTTTTTAACTCTGGAAAACGAGATTTTTGTATAACTTACCAGTAAAATCTCTTTCTCGCTCTTTCCTTGGGGGACACAGAAGACCTTGGGTATAGCTCATCTCCATAGGAGGCGTGACACTAAGTGAAAGCTGTTAAGCCCCTCCTCCACAGCTATACCCTCAGCCTGGAGAGAGAGACAGCCAGTTGCGTGTCCAAGCAGTGAGAAAAGGCAAAGTCCAACAAGGAACCAACAAGCCCACTACCCAACGGGTAACACAAACTCGGAAACCGTGTAGAGAAAAACAATGAATGGGTGGGTGCTGTGTCCCCCAAGGAAAGAGCGAGAAAGAGATTTTACTGGTAAGTTATACAAAAATCTCGTTTTCTCGCCCAGTTTCCTTGGGGGACACAGAAGACCTTGGGACGTTCAAAAGCAGTCCAAAAGGGGAGGGACCACAGCTCCAAGGCGAAGCACCCGAAGGCATCAAGGAACCGCCGCCTGCAGACCCAGGCGGACCAAGGCAGCATAAGCCGAAGCCAGAGTATGCACCCTGTAGAACTCTGTAAAGCGTGCAAGGAAGACTTGTGGCCGCCTTGCTCAAATGCATGGCCGAAGCCCAATGCCTCCGGCCCAGGAGGCACCGACCGCTCTGGTGAAATGAACGGTGACAGCAAAGGCAGAATAGGGCCCTCGGTGCGGTAACCTCAGCAATAGCCAATCTGATAAAGCGGAGGAAAACCACCCTGGAGTCCGTCAACTCTAAGCGCGGACCTCCAGGAAACCCAAGAGACCGAACGTCGACAAGAGTCGGAGATCTCCAAGTAAAAACCGGCAAGGCCCAAACAACGTCCAAATCGGTGAAGTGTTGAAGCGAAAGGCAAACACCACCTTCAGAAGGAAGGAACGGGATGTAGAAACAGCCCTGTCCTGGGAAAAGACAGAAGGCTCAGAACAAAAAAGGGGCCATTCAGGCACCCGTCAGAGACACGACTGATACGGAAACACAACCGTACAGGACAGGCGGGGTAGAGAGAACTTCTGTAACGGCTCCAAGGAAAAGATTGGAGCGCCGAGAGCTCAGTATGTAGTTCCCAGGGCGGTACCGAAGGACAGTACAGAGAAACCCAAGAGCCATTTCGAGTAAGAAGGTCTTGACAGGCCAGAGGGCCGGGGAACGCTGGAAGAGGAAGAACAGCGCTGACACTTGACACCTCAAGTAAAGGAATCCCAGTCCCAGGTCCAGGCCGGACTGGAAAAAAGACAGAACCATGGGGAGAGAAAAAGTCAGAGTGGGGAATGCACAGCTTCCCACAGAACCCCAGACAAAAAAACCATAAGTCTTACGACAGATCCTGGACGAAAATACAGCCAGGAGCGGACAATAGCGAACCCGCTGGAGTCGCCTGGCAAGCGGGCGAAAACCCAATGTGATCAGGCGCAGACCAGTAACACGGGCAGAAGTCGACAAAACTGGTCCCGTCGGCCCCCGAGCAACGTTGTCCCGTATCCACCCGAGTGGGGGAGCAGAAAGACAGACGGAACGGAACCAAAGGGTCCGCCCAGTATCCGCCAGATGCCAGGACAAGACAGGCTAAAGTCCATGCTGATGTAGCCATGTTCTACAGTCCCGGTGTGGGAGATCAAAGGACAATCTGGACCGAAAGGTAGTCCCCCCAAGTTACCGAGGAGGTAAGTCTACAGCAGGACCATTGTCTTAGAATGGACCACGCAATCTGCACTCAGCGGGAGGACAGAACGCGGTAGACTCAGTAAATAGGCACAGCTAATACAGCCAGTGTGAACAAGGGAGACAGTACGAGGCCAAAAGGAACACCGGAACCATCCACATGAACAACCATGCTCTCCCCAGAGGGGAGGACAGTGAAGGAACAGTCTCTGAAGTCTGGCGGGACACAAGCCACATCGGAGTGATCTGTACCGAGCGGGAGCCAAACAGAGCCAGCGAGATAAGGTAGTCGAGACAGAGGCCGGCATAACACCCTCCAACCGAACGGAGGAGTGGGCAACAGGGAAGCCATAGGACAGCTCAAAAGCAGAACCCTGCTACACTGTGAGATGCCCGGTTCACCGCCTCGCAGAAGGCGAATACCCTGAAGAACCCAAGGTGGAGGTCCTCCGACCTGGGTAATCGAGCACCCAAGAGAATTTGGGTGACCTTCCCGAGAAAAGCGGCCCGCACCTGGTAGCAGATCAGACTGAAGCGTAGAGGCGCCAAGAGGAAGGACTCATACCACACTACATCCGAAGAGGAGGAAATTTGAGCAGGCAAGGGAACCGCAGTCCTGCCAGAGCCAACGAAGAATTCGAGGGGCGCTCCAGACAACAGCACTCTCGACCATGTGACCACTAGCGCAGGGAAGCAATACCGCGGAAGGACGAATGGGCACGCATCTAGGAACCACGAACACTCCCTGGGATGAAGGGCCAACTAAATGAATGAGTACCACCCAGCTCCGTGCAGCATAGAGCAAGTAGAGCCCGTCCGGGTCAGGTGGACAGAATGAACTCCTTAGAGACGAGTGCAAGGCTTGCGGCAAGCATCGTATCCCAAGAAACAAAAGTATGCCGCAGGAAGCAGATGAGGCATACGTACGAGCAGCCCGTAAGCAGTGAGAAGGCCAACCCACCTACAGGAGGAGAAGGCATACACGGCCCAAACAACGCACAAGAACGTCCGCTCACTGCAAAAAGGTTAATTCAGTGAAAAGGGGGGCTCGCCACAGAGTGCCACAGCATGTACGTAATTGCAAAGTGCAACCTGCAAGGGAGTTATGCACAAGCCTAGTATAGCATGCGATGGAACGCAAGCAGTCCGCCCCGAAAGGGGGGAAATTGTATCTGGCAAACTGCAGTCGGCAAGAGTGCAAAGGCCGGTCCCAAAAGGGAGTGATGCCTAAGGCCGTACCTACTTCAGAGAAGCAGGACATACCCTATAATCCAGCAGGAACGCAGGAGGTCCACCTAGTGAAAGGGGAACATGCACAGGGTTATCCTAGCATTAAGTGAGTGTGCAATAATACATCCAACACTGACTTAGCGAGAGTGCAACTACTCTGCCAATGAAGGGGGACATGTACAAGTCCAGCACAGCCATACAAGGACAGCCGTGAATCTCATGAGCGTGCCAAATTCTGCCCATGGACTGTGGGGTGGTCACGCACAAGGCCAGCACCGTATCCAATGGGAGTGCAAGCGTTCCACCCATGTTAGAGGGCCATGCTCATGGCCAGCAAGGTATCCGGTGAGAGTGTAGCATGCCGCCCAGAAAAAAAGGGGGGGTAATGCACATGGCCAGCATCTCATCCAGGGAGAGTGCGTGCACCCGCCATGTATGGAAGTCATACACATGGCCAGCAACGTACTGGTGAGAGACAAACACAGTCAGTGAGAATGTGTGTATGTCACCTGAAGAAGGAAGGCATGCCCATGGCAGGCAGCGAATCCAGCGAGAGTGCGTACACCGCCCACGGAAGAGGGGTCATGCATATGGCCGACAGCGGATCCAGCGAGAGTGCAAGCACCCCGCCATGTATGGGGTACATGCACATGGCCAGTAACGTACCTGCGAGAAAACAACCACAGACAGAGGGATGTATGTATGCTGCCTGAGTCATGCCTATGGCTGGCAGCGAAACCAGTGAGAGTGCAGCATAGTAACATAGTACATAAGTACATCATAGCCCATCAGAGAGAGTGCAGCGTTCCGCCTATGGAAGGGGGTCGTGCACATAGCCAGTACCGTATCCGGTGAGAGTGCAGTATTCCGCCTAAAAAGGGGGGTCATGCACATGATCGGCAACTAATCCAGTGAGAGCGCTGCGTTCCGCCCATGGAAGGGGGTCACGCACATGGCCGGCAGTGAATCCTAGAGAAGGGGGTCGTGCACATGGCCGGCAGCAAATCCATAGAGAGTGCAGCATTCCGCCTATGGAAGGGGGTCGTGCATATGGCCAGCACCGTATCCGGTGAAGGTGCAGTATTCCGCCTAAAAGGGGGTCATGCACATGGCCAGCCGGCAGCCAGGTAGAGTGCAGTATCCCGCCTAGGAGGGGGGGGATGCACATGGCAGGCACCATAACTGGAGAGATGATGAATGCTGCCTACGGAAGGGCCGCATGCACTTGGCCAGCGCCGTATCCTGGAAGAGGGCAGGAAAACCGCCTAAAAGGGGAAATGCCCTAGCAGCGACGCAGGTTGGGAGCGCAACACTATGCCGCCTGTGGAAAGAGGGCATGCAGACATGCAGCACTACTGATGAGGCTGCAGCATCCTGCGCAGTCCAAAAGAAATCTATTATTATTATTTCTTTTTTTTTTTTTTTTTTTTTTTAATTAAAAACACAGCCTCTCTGAGGCTAAAAGGGGGCCACCATATAGGGGCAGAGATAGTCAGGAAAAAGGAAAAAGGGGGGCCAGCCATACAGGCCCATTGGGATCCGGCCTGTACCCAAAGGGTTAACATGGATCCGGCCTGGAGAACGGCGCTGCGTTCCCCTGGGGGCGGAGGAACCTCCCGGCGGGAAAAATTCGCGCCTGGAGAAGTTCCCGCCCCCTCCACCAGAGGCCGGAATTTTGCGGCCTAGTAGGCCGTGAAGCCGGGGTCTAAATTTGCGGCGCCCGGTATGTACCGCCGGGACCTGAGGCGGAGTGGCGCATCAAACCGGCCGCGGGTGCCCACCCCGCGGGCCGGTCGGAATTGCGGCCCAGCAGGCCGCGAAGCCTGGGCCAAAATTTGCGGAGCCCCACCGACCGGCACCGACGGTTGGCCGGGGCCTGCTGGGCCTAGAAGTCAAGCCCAAAGCCGGCCGCGGGAGCCCACCCCGCCGGCCGGAAGAGTCAGGGGCCCAGAATGGCGGCTTGCCGGCCGCGGGAGCCCACCCCGCCGGCCGGAAGAGTCAGGGGCTCGGAATGGCGGCTTGCCGGCCGCGGGAGCCCACCCCGCCGGTCGGAAAAGTCAGGGACCCGGAATGGCGGCCTAGCAGGCCGCGGAGCCTGGGCTAAGATTTTGCGGCGCCCGGCCGCACCGGAATACCAATGTCGGCCGGAGGCGAGGCCTTACTCCACAGCCGTCAGGAGCCTCAGGCCTGGAGCAACACTCCGGTAGGAGATGTAGGGGGGGACCCAGAGACCGGGTGCCTGTGCTGATAGAGAAATAAACTATGTTGCCGCTTCTGTAGCTGGCTGTGGAGACAGCCACTGGCTGCATGTCTATGGGAGCCAGGCAGGGGGGGGGGGGTAAGGCAGAAGGAGATTGACCCCAGGGGCCAGCATAGATCCAGCAGGGGACTAGAGGCCCAATATGGGCGTCAGGCACGCAGGAGACCAGGGTGGGGGGGTGGGGGACGTAGGGCTGGAGAAGCCTCTCTCTTACCACAGCCGTCTTCACCCTCGGTCCATTCCAGCAGGGTCGCCCCTTCAGCTACTGGCACCGTAGTGGCAGGACGCTGGAAGAGGGACTTGGCGTGCGGGCGACCCTTGCGCTGGCGGGATGTAGGGGAGCTGGGCTGCCCTGATCCACCTTGTCTTCTGTGGGGGAGGCAGCAGTGCGGGTGACCGGCACTGGCGCAGCTCAACCCCGGGAGAACAGAGAGGTCTAGTGCGTCTCTGTTATCCCTGATGATCTGGAACAAAAAGAAAAGAAAAAAGTAAAAATCTAAAATTTAAACAAGGAGAAACCAGCCCTGCAGAGCAGGGAGTGTCTTGCCTCCTTGGACACTAAGCAAAAAACTGGCTGTCTCTCTCTCCAGGCTGAGGGTATAGCTGTGGAGGAGGGGCTTAACAGCTTTCACTTAGTGTCACGCCTCCTATGGAGATGAGCTATACCCAAGGTCTTCTGTGTCCCCCAAGGAAACTGGGCGAGAAAACGCCTTTAGTGCCCGTTAAAAAACAAAACAAACATTTTATCCGCTAGACCAGTGGTGGCGAACCTAATGGCGCGGGTGCCAGAGGCGGCACTCAGAGCCCTCTCTGTGGGCACTCGCACCTTGGATAAAGTCTATGGTGTACCAATATGCCTTAGACTTTTCCTCCCATTCATCAGTGCAGGGCGTGCTATGAACAGCACAGGCAGGGCACTGAATGTAGGCAGACTATTATAGCTAAGTGATAAAGTAGATGGCGGATATACTATACTGGACTGTAGTATTCAGGGTAAATTGCCTGGTTGGCACTTTGCGATAAATAAGTGGGTTTTGGGTTGCAGTTTGGGCACTCGACCTCTAAACGGTTTGCCATCACTGCCCTAGACTTTCAGCTAACATATGTGCAAAAAATGACACTGAAAATGCAAAAACAAATGAAAAACACCACAAACTAGCTCTGTATGTATCCAGCCTAAGGGCTTGTTCACACGACCGTGCCGTTTTTTGCGGTCCGCAAATTGCGATCCTCAAAAAATGGATGCCGCCTGTGTGCCTTCCGCAAATTTGCGAACGGAACAGAACAGGAGGCCATTATAGAAATGCCTATTCTTGTCCACAAAACGGACAAGAATAGGACATGCCTCATCATTTTTGCGGGGCCACGGATGCGGACAGCACACAGAGTGCTGTCCGCATCTTTTGCGGACCCATTGAAATGAAGGGTTCCGTATACGTACCGTATGTGGAACGCTGAAAACGGCCTGTATATGGAACGCAAATTACGTTCGTGTGAACGAGCCCTTAATGTGAAAGCCTTCTCAGTGATTTTTTGAACAAAGCGGTTGTGTCACGAAACATACTCTACATTTAAATTTTTATTTTATATATTATTTTTTATATATTAAACATCGCTCCTACGGCCGCTGCGCCCTCCTGAAGTTTTCGCGCTCATTATGCTAATACCGAGCATCTGAACAGGGAGGAGACACCAGGATTTCTCAATGGGCGTCTCCTTCTCCCTGGCTGTAGCGCTGTCCAATCACATCGGAGAGCGTCACAGCCAGGGAGAAGGAGACGCCCATTGAGAAACGGATCACTAAGGTCAGTTTCACACTGGCGTTAAGCTTTTCCAGCAGGGGAACAGCCTGCCGGATATGTACTACCGTTTGCACACATGTGCTGCTGGAGGTCCACCCTGCCCCATTCAGCTGCACACTGCGGCTTTTGTCTGGCCGCCTCTCAGCATGTTTGCAGTGCTGCGGCCAGACCTCCAGAAAAGCTTAACACCAGTGGAAAAGTAGCCTAAGGGTACGGATACACGGCGACGTGTTGCACATGTAGAAAGTTGCGTGACATTTCATATGATGCATTTTAATAGTGTTGCAATCTGACAGGCAACATCCCGCGAATCGCAGTCACAATACATTATATGAAATGTCACTATGCAGCCATAGCCTCTTGTGTCACACCACTTTTCTGCCGTTTCGGTCGCAGTGTAGCTGTACCATAAGTGAATGGCATCATCGCATCCAAGATATTGGGGGTCATTTATCAAGACCGTCATTTTTGTTCATTTTATGCTGACGGAAGATGCGTCGGATTTATGATGGGGCGTGCGCCTAGTCATAAATTGCGCTTGCCGGAAAGTGGACGCAAGGACAACTTTTTTTTTGTTTTGCCAACTTTAGCGCCATATTCCTGGAGCAAAATTAGTAAATATGCCTGGCTCCCACCACTCCCTCAACATTCCCCTGTGTCGAACGCAGTGTAAAAACGCCCCTGCAACAAATATTGTCGCATGAGCATTTAAAAAGGGTTCATGTGACAATTTAACGCCAAAAATAGACATAAAACTGTTAATTAATGACCCCCATTGTGCCTGGTTTAACGGAGTTTTCTGATGACATTAAGCTTGGTGCTGAGATGGTTAATACATAGAGGCTTCAGGAGTCCTAGATGACTACTCAGTTATGGCCAGATTCTCCTTACCTTTCACCTTTACTGTGCTATACTGTAAACAGCGCCATAATGAAATGAATACAAAGAATATCTAACCTCACTTGTGCTTGGATTCCAGCATAATATACGATGATCTTTAGAACTACTGAGAAGTAATTCTGGGTCATCTCTGCTCCACGAAATCGACAGAATACCCCTGTGTGGAAAAATACAAGACTATAATCAGTCGTAGGGAGAGAAACATTAACATGTAACTGATCACAAACGTTTCATCAGCCGATTCATGTGTCTGCCCATGTAACCGAGAGGCAGGTCAAACTCCATGTGCATGAATGAGGTAATGGCATGGTTCCTTCCGTGGTCAGATTCCCTGTGCAGAAAAGCTTTAGGATACTTTCACACTAGCAGCAAGGAACTCCGGCAGGCTGTTCCGGCTGGTGAACAGCCTGTCAGATCCGTGCTGCAGCTAGTGCACGCATGCCCCTGGACTACAGTGCGGGATGAGGTGATTGTTTGATTGGTACTATTTTGGGGGGCATATGCCTTTTTTATCGCTTGGTGTCGCAATTTTTGTCATGTATGGTGAAAAAAATTGCTTTTTTTGATACAGTTTTTATTTTTTACGGTGTTCACCTGAGGGGTTAGGTCATGTGATATTTTTATAGAGCTAGTTGTTACGGACGCGGCAATACCTAATATGTCTACTTTTTTCTTTTTTTTTTTGACTTTAGCACAATAATAGAAGTTTTGAGGCAAACAAAAAAAAAATTTGTGTCTCCATTATCTGAGAGTGATAAGCTTTTTTATTTTTTGACCGATTGTCTTAGTTAGGCTCTCATTTTTTGCGGGATGTATACATTTCTTTTTTTATTTCACCTTAACACAATAATAGCAAATTTGACACAAAAATGATGTGACGGTTTTATTGGTATCATTTTGTGGGACATAGACCTTTTTGATCGCTTGGTGTTGCACTTTTTGTGATGTAAGTTGACACAAATTATTATTATTTTTTTTTTCTTTTACACAGTTTTTATTTTTTATGGTGTTTATCGGACGGGGTGGATCATGTGATATATTTATAGAGCCGGTCGTTACGGACGCGGCGATACCTAATATGTGTGTTTTTTCTTTATTTATCAATTTTTTATTATCAAATTTGTGAATTTTTTCACTTGAATTATTTTTTTTTTTTATTAAAAACACAGTTTTTTCCTTATTTTATAACTTTATTTCTGATGTTCACTTTTGGGGGTCTGATCCCCTCTGCAATGCATTACAATACATCTGTATTGTAATACATTGCCTATTAGTGTATTACTTTGTGTAATACACTAACAGGATGCCTAGGAGACCCAGCCTGAGGCTGAATCTCCTGGGCACCCGTAGAAGGCAGGTCCTGATGCCGTGCAAGGCATTGGGCAGCCTCTGCACGGCATCGGGCTGCCTTCTCACCCATCGGGTCCCCGCCACAGCAGCGCGGTGACCCAGTGGGCTCCCTTACCCGCAGCATAGAAGGGGTCTCCATCATCGCTGACCGTGGCATAAAAGGGGTTAATGCACCGACATCAGTGTTTCCACCGATGTCGGCACATACAGCAGGGGTCCGGCTAACGGGAACAGCTGGTCCGCTGCAGCTGTTTGGCCGGCAAGTCACGTCCCGCTGCGCCGTACTATTACGACGCTGGTTGGGAAGGGGTTAAACCGGCTTAACCACATGCGCCTTTACTCCTGATGAACAGCTGGGTGTATCCAGCAGGGAAACGCTTCGAGGAAGATGCTAGTCAATAAGCCAGTTACATATGTAGCCAATTTTAGTGAGGGCGATTTATAGAGGGATGATACATAGGGCAACACCGTGCTTAACTAACCCGTGTTACTATTGATCTAGCTGGGCATTATTTTAGCTCAGTGGATCATAATGGCAAGACACCATCAGTGTGCCAGACACATAGGGGATCACTGTGTCTTGCAATTCTATATTGCTAATGATCTAAGTGAGCACTAGGTCAGCTCAGCGGATGATAGTGTTACACTCTACATAAGTGTGCCATAATATCAACCCACACTTGATGAGAAAAAGGTGTGCTGAAGAGTTGAAGCACGGAGTGTGGCTCACTGTTGTTCAGGATTACAGGCAGATAGCCATTCATTCAGATTTTAACGTGAATACAAATAAAGTTTTGTTATTTTATCTTAGTTTGAGCTCTATCCTACATATAGTGAATAGTTTTGAATCCTGATAGACGTAACCGTTTGTGACTCTTTTCAGTTAATCGATCTGAGGATATGAACTGTACTGAGATAGGGCAGTGGGACATGAGAGAGAGAAAGAGAGAAAGAGAGAAAAAGAGAGAGAAAGAGAAAGAGAGAAAGAGAGAAAAAGAGAAAAAGAGAGAAAGAGAAAAGAGAAAGAGAAAAGAGAAAGAGAAAAGAGAAAGAGAAAAAGAGAATGAGAGAGAACGAGAGAGAACTTTATTTTTTATCTATTTTTATTGTATTTTATATTTTTTTTTTATGTGTTTAATTGTTCAATTTTTTGTCTTATGTCGTAACTGTGGAAAAAAAAAAGTTTAAGAAATAAATAAATAATAAAAGGAATTTAAAAAAATGGCTGACAACATAGCGATTACAGAAGGGTGGCAGCTGTATTTTACTGCAGACAGCCTCAGCGGATGGTGCAGGCATAGCTCCTTAGTATAGAGTGGTGCAACGTTAAGATACAACGAGTAAAAAAAATATAAATTATTTTCCCATTAAATAAGACCAAAAGACATAAAATGAAAATCACTCCAATTTTAAGTCCTAATGATATGAAGGCCTAAAACTCCCTTGGTCATGAAACAGGTTAAACTACATAAGTAAAATATTGCAAACCTAATATATCATCAATTTTAATGTAAGGCCTCATGCACACGACCGTTGTGTGCATCCATGGCCGTTGTGCCGTTTTCCGTCGCGGACCCATTGACTTTCAATGGGTCCGTGGAAAAATCGGAAATTGCACCGTTTTGCAGCCGCATCCGTGATCCGTGTTTCCTGTCCGTCAAAAAAATACCTGTCCTATTTTTTTGACGGACCCATTCAAGTCAATGCACACAAGATTGGCATCCGCGTCCGTGATCCGTGGCCGTAGGTTACTTTCATACAGACGGATTCAAAGATCCATCTGCATAAAAGCTTTTTCAGAGATGAGTTTTCACTTAGTGAAAACTCAAATCTGACAGTATATTCTAACACAGAGGCGTTCCCATAGTGATGGGGACGCTTCTAGTTAGAATATACTACGAACTGTGTACATGACTGCCCCCCCCCCCCTATTGTAATATCATTGGTGGCCAGTGTGCGGCCTCCCCTCCCCCCTCCCCGAATCATTGGTGGCAGCGGAGATTCCGATCGGAGTCCCAGTTTAATCACTCTGGGGCTCCGATCGGTAACCATGGCAACCAGGACACTACTGCAGGCCTGGTTGCCATGGTTACTTAGCAATATTACAATATTAGAAGCATCATACTTACCTGCTGGCTGCTGCGCTGTCTGTGTCCGGGCGGGAGCTCCTCCTATTGGTAAGTGACAGATCATTAAGCACAGACCTGTCACTTACCAGTAGGAGGAGCTCCCGGCCGGACACAGACAGCGCAGCAGCCAGCAGGTAAGTATGATGCTTCTAATATTGTAATATTGCTAAGTAACCATGGCAACCAGGCCTGCAGTAGCGTCGTGGTTGCCATGGTTACCGATCGGAGCCCCAGAGCGATTAAACTGGGACTCCGATCGGAATCTCAGCAGCCACCAATGATCGGGCAGGGAAGGCCGCACACTGGCCATGAATGAAATTACAATAGAGGGGGGGGAGGGGGGCCGACGGAGGCCGCACACTGGCCACCAATGAAATTACAATAGAGGGGGGGTGGCCCGCACACTGGCCACCAATGATATTACAATAGAGGGGAGGGCGGGGGGGGGCCGCACACTGGCCACCAATGATATTACAATAGAGGGGGGGCCGGGTGGGGGGGGGGGGGCCGCACACTGGCCACCAATGATATTCAAACTGGGGAGGGAGGGGGGTATGATACGCACAATTAACCCCTTCAGGTGCGGCACCTGAAGGGTTAATTGTGCTGATCACAGCCCCCTGTAAAAGATCGGGTGCTGCCAGGCAACAGGGGGCAGTCATGTACACAGTTTGTAGTATATTCTAACTAGAAGCGTCCCCATCACTATGGGAACGCCTCTGTGTTAGAATATACTGTCGGATATGAGTTTCACGATGTAACTCAAATCCGATGGTATATTCTAACATAGAGGCGTTCCCATGGTGATGGGGACGCTTCAAGTTAAAATATACCATCGGATTGGAGAAAACTCCGATCCTATGGTATATTAACTCCTGACTTTACATTGAAAGTCAATGGGGGACGGATCCGTTTGAAATTGCACCATATTGTGTCAACGTCAAACGGATCCGTCCCCATTGACTTGCATTGTAATTCAGGACGGATCCGTTTGGCTCCGCACGGCCAGGCGGACACCAAAACGACTTTTTTTTCATGTCCGTGGATCCTCCAAAAATCAAGGAAGACCCACGGACGAAAAAACGGTCACGGATCACGGACCAACGGAACCCCGTTTTGCGGACAGTGAAAAAATACGGTCGTGTGCATGAGGCCTAATACAAAGGATGGATTGTATACCTGTGGAGAAAAGTGAATGCACCAATCTTTACCTTTTATGATTCTCTAGCATTTTCAGTGGGGAACTAGCAAAGCGCAGATCCCAAACTTGAACGACTGGTAGGCGATCATCTTCAGAAGAAAGGACTAGCTGAGTCGCTATCTCTGGGTGCCACAACATCCCTGAAAGGTGCATCTTGGGGGGGAAAAAATAATAATGCAAAACCTCAGCATAAGCGGTTTACAGGAAACAGTCACTACATGGATTAAAGGGGCTGCCTGGACTATCTAATAGCTTTTTCTGATGTCCGTTTTACAGAGAACATGAAATCTCGTGCCAGATAAAGGCTCGGACTGATATCTTCGATGTAACGAGGTTCACCATGTTCATGTTTGAAAACGGCAATGAAGGTCTAACAGCAGCCATAAACTTACTGATCAAACGGATTAAAAAAGTCTGATCAATTAGAAGTTTGGTTGATACATCCGTTCTCCCCACAAAGTGATGTATTCTTGATCAACAGAAGTTTTTCATGCTGCCTTGAAGCGGTTGTTCCATTGTCATATACCCCATTATGGAATCCTGAGTTAAAGGGATTGTCCGAGTTATTTTAATCGAAGACCTATCCCCACGGATATGTTTGACACCCAGCAGAAGTCCCATTGAAGTGAATAGGACGGCTTCTTTTAATTACATGAGCTCACCGTTGCTGTTGTGATGGCGAGCAGATAACAACGAAGAGACGGATGCGTTGGCAAGGCATGCACCTTCTCTTCAACCAGCTGATCGGCGGGGGTGCGGTGTGTCTGACCCCTGCTGATCTGAGATTGATGACCTATCCCAATAGGTCATCAATAAAAATAACTTGGACAACCCTTCTAATGGAAGAGCCCTCCGCTCTCGAGCAGGCGCCAAGAGCATCGCTGAGCAGGAAAATTCTGTGATGAAGCATCTTTCAAGCACTGAACTTTTTTTTGGTGGCCATGCACTTACCCGGTTACTGTGGTCACTAACTTTAATGACCGGTTCATTCTTACGGAGGTCCCATACCACAGCTTTACCACTAGGGTGAGCAGACGATAATATATGTTGGACCTGCTGGTTCCAGGAAACAGCACTGACGTCTTCTACAGGCTGAAAATATAAAATTATTATAAGTGTCTTCAATAAAAGGAAGAGAAGGAATGCATGTTTTTCCTACTGTAATACATCACTCATCCCTTTAAGTATGTAAGGACACTTGTTTTATACTAGTGGATGCGATTACACCTACTAAATACCCCCAAAAAATTTGGACCTGTCAGCCAATCGGTAGCGCTAAAAAACAGATATATGACATTCTTCAGGGCTGAACGGATCAAGCGAAATGCAATACAACTCCACAACAGGAAGGGTATTCTTTGTCGCTTTCGTGCCCATGCAATTACAATTATAAGACAGATCTAACGACAACTTCTGTTTAAATATTGGTTAAAAAAAACATATTTAACAAGGATTTTACAGGAATACAAAGACCTAACTCAGGATAGCTCATCAATATCTGATGGTGGGGGTCTGACTCTGGTATCCCGGTCAATAAACTGTATTAAAGGACCACAGCGCTCGGATGACAAGCACAACGCCATACATCGTATAGTGGCTGTGCATGGTATTGTAGCCTAGGCCCATTCACTTGAATGACACAGTTTTACGTAGGCCATGTGACCACTGAATATGATGTCACAGGCCTAGCAAGAAGCCACAGTGCTCAATGGAACGCCACGGCCTCTACAAACAGCTGATGGTAGTGGTGCCAGGAGTCAGACCCCAACTTTCAGATATTGATGACCTATTTCAATGATAGGTCTTTAATATCTTACCCCTGGAAAACTCTTTAAAGGGGTTGTCGGGTTACCAGTATTGATGACCTATCCTCAGGATGTCATCAATACCAGATTGCTGGGGGTCCGACTCCAGGTAGCCCCATCGATCAGCTGTTTGATGAGACATATTAGCGCTGTGTTCTCATTCACTGTTTACCTGCAGTGTAATTGTAACTACTTTTCCAGTCAAGTGATTTACACTGCTCGCTGCTTCATTGCGACAGCGAGCAGGTAAATAGTAAAGAGAATTTGGTACTTACACAAGCTCTGCTTTCTACAGCAGATCAGCGGTGGTGCCAGTAGTCGGCCCTCCGCTGATCTGATATTGATGACTTATCCTGAGGTTATCAATATATATATTGAAAACCCCTTTAATAGTAAGCAATAACACCACTGGGATTTTCACCTTGGATGCTTATAGCCTATCCAAGTATATGCCATACAGTGTAATAATGCTAGTCCTCCTCCAACCGTCCTGGTTGACTGTTGCAGTAACTCCCATAGAAGTGAATCAAGAGAGACGCACACAAGGGCTGCTACCTCCCTCTTTATTTTCTGTCTGAATCGGTGGTCGCCCCATCAGATGGTATGGAGGACATCCGTTCTCTACATTGATGCGGGCTCCAGGGGTGAAGCCAGACAATTGGGATCTAAGCATACATAGCGAAGGTGGGATAACCCCTTAAATTTACCTGACTATGATGTCAGTAAGCATAATAACCAAGACACTGAAGTAGGTGCGCAAATTCCTATCATGCCAATGGAGTTTGACAGAAGCCAAAGTGACATGGTGTTTGGATATTTCTGCGATTGTGAGGGTTTCAGCAGGCGGAAGCAAAACCGTCAGTCCTTTCACTGAATGGCACTACAGCATTGCTACTGATTGAAGGTGAATATGACCAAAGGGTCACAGATCTATGAAGAGAAGAATGTGCTGGGAGTACTGCTATCAAAACACTTGGAAGACCAGCGTTCCCCTTTTCAAGGGTCTTAGCACTCAGGACATGGCGGAATATTATATCACACGTTATAAGGAGTTAGAGAACACAGCATTCATAGGTGAGAAACCTTTTTATGAAAGCAGAGGGCCATTCATTAGAAATGGACTTACCCCTTTCACTGACGCATTTCAGAAGACCACTCACCATAGTTATTAGAATTCTCTTACATTGTAGATTTCCACAAGTGAATGTAACATAGGGGCTATTTTACTTTCTTCTTACAAGGTAGACGCCTAAGCATCATTAACTACTTACCTGAGATTTTGCTCCTGGGGTCATTGGCACACTGAAATTATTTAGGTCCCAAATGAAAACTTCAGAATCATTGGCACCAGAAGCCAGGAGATTATTCTGTAAATGGACAAGACATGAATGCTTAGAAGAGTCCCTACAAATTTCTTATGACGGCAAATCTCAAGGCTTAATTGCCTCATAATCCTATGTACCGTATTTTTCACCCCATAACATGCATTTTTCCCCCCAAAAGTGTGGGGGGGGGGGGGGAATGTCCCTGCATCTTATGGGTTGAATACTAAGGAAGGACTCATTAGTATCGGAGGTTGTGCAGTGGCTACATGTCAGGTCACAGCACATCCGGCAGCAGGAAGAGTGCTGGAAGAAAGGAGTGGCGGCGTCCGTGCAGGAGAGGTAAGTGGGTTTTTTATTTTTTGTGCTCTGTGGCATGGGGGCTGACTCAAAGGCTGGGGGCTAATGAGAGGCATGGGGCTCTTATCTGGGGTCTGATTGGGGGTCATTCACATTGGGGTCTGAGCCAAGGTCTGATTGAGAGTCTAATCTATAGTTTTATTGATTAACATTGGGGGTCTGATCGGTGGTCTGACCTGAGGTCTAATGAAAAATATTTTCTTATTGTCCTCCTCTAAAACCTAAGAGCATCTTATGAGCCACGTCTTATAGAGCGAAAAATACGGTAAATGCTGGGCACAAATTAACAATCCAAAGCAATTCTTGCCAACTTGACACGGCAAAAAAAGACTTAACAGAATGGCTAAAATCCACCCACTGTTTTATGGCAATATCATTTGTGTCAAGGGATTGTAGTACCTGAAATGGGTTTAGGTCAAGTGCACGGACAGGGCCTGTATGTTTCGCATTTTTAGTGATAACCGTTTCTTTTCCAGATGTTAATATTTGTGAAGTGCTGTATAGTGTAATTTCTCCATTATCTCCACCGCCTACAATCACTCCAGAAGGGCCGACCGAATCTCCTTCAAAGCTGCCAAAGATAATCTTATGAAACCTGAAAAGAGAAAGTCGAATAGGAACTCAACGCTGAAGCTTTCTAAATGAAAACCAATGTATGAGAGAAGGTTTGTCCACAAGAAACCCTCAGGGGAACTGTTATACCTGTTGGCTGCTGGGAAGACACCTTTTCTTTTCATTTCAAGATGAGGGTCCCCAAAATCCACCTCAAATATCTCAAGGGCTGCACTGGTGTTAAAGGAGGCATCAAGCTGTTGTGCAGATGTACCTTGAAGAAATGAAGAACAGTTTACACAGACCACACATTTCAGAGACCTCCAGAACAATAAAATGAACTCATTCAGTTTATGAACAGTCCATAACTAGGCAAAACTATGGAGCTTATAAGATACCAATCATAGGGAAGTCAACATAAACTTGTAGAAGTGAATAAATACATGATATCATGTAAAATAAAAGCGTACCTGTAGCTAAGTAAATTGGGTATTGTTTGGCTGGACTCCAGGACTGGACAGCAGATCGTTCAATTTCTTTCAGCTTCATTTTCTATGGTACAAAAAAATAAATGTAAACCATTTTAGAGAACCGGAATCCATGGCCTGAATCAACAAGGACCTGTGCTCAGCCTGCTTTATGATGCCAAGATTCACCATCCATCCATCCATCTATCCATCACGACTGTATTTTCGGTCCGCATCCGATGCTTATTTTTTGCAGATCAGATGCAGGCCCATTAATTTCAATGGGGGACACAAAAAACGTAGAAAGCAACTGGTCTGCTTTCCGAATCCTTAAGTCTGTCCCTTGGCCCCGCAAAAAAAGATAGAACATGGCCTACTCTTGTCCATTTTGCGGATAACAGAACATTTCTACAGGAGGTGAAACAAATGATAATTACTTACCGATAAATTGATTTTATCAAGCCCATGACAGCGCCTACGGAGTGGAGGATCCGCTTCCAAGGACAGGAAACCTATAAAAAAAAAAAACTTTAGGGACTCCCCTCCCCTCAGTGTAGTGACCAAGTTTTGGAGCCTGGAGATATGGTTAGTAATGTGACATACCATCACCAAGTGGCCAGAAGCTAACCACCGTGTAAACATGTATTTTGTTTTCTGCACACCAGTACACCACCAAAATCCATCAAGAAGAAAGAGGGTGGGAATATAAAGGATGCCGTCATGGGCTTGAGGAAATCAAATTACTAGTGAGCAATTATCATTTTCCCCCTCTCCCATGACAGTATCCACGGAGATATACCAACAAAAAATTAGGGTGGGACCACCGCGTGCAAAACCTTAACGCCCAAAGGAAACATCAGAAAGTCCCACATCTAACCTATCGTGGCAAAAAAAGGTAGAAGGAGATGACCAGACTTCTGTCCTGCAAATTTGGTCAATAGAAGCATTGCCTTTTTCTGCCCATGAGGCTGCCATGGCCCTGGTGGAATGGACCTTAAAGGGGTTATCCGATCCTGTGGGTTATCCGGTGTCTGTGTTTTGCGGATCCACAATTTGCGGACCGCAAAACAGTTGCAGACTTGTGAATGGACCCTAAGGCTGAGCACATTATAAGGTCTACTCTCCTAGCAGGAGGTGTTGCCACATTCCTGACTATATCTCCAGGCTTCAAAACTCGGTAACTACACTGAGGGCAAAGGAGGTCCTAAAGCTTTTTTATAGGTTTCCAGTCCTTGGAGGTGGATCCTCCTCTCCATGGGTGCAGTTAAGGTAGAGGGGGAGAAAATGGCGGCATGTGCAAAGCCAGTATCCGTGTTTGCAGGCCGCAAAACATATACAGTGGTTGGCAAGGGGCCTTAACACAATACTGCACAATGTATGTGACAATGACACCGCCGCAGCGTGAATAGCTGAGAAAAAAAAAAAGAAACACAATGCGACCAGTGAATTCATACACTTAATGGAGGAAATATGTTCAACCACAGAGTTACCCCATTATATGGCCAAACGTTTCACATAAATAGCTACGCTGCTGCTCTAATTTGTAAAGTACAGGCAGTATGGTGGGTCACTGGTTAGCACTGTGGTCCTGGGTATGAATCAAACCAATGCCAACATCTGCAAAGTTTGCATGTTCTCCCCATATTTGTGTGGATTTTCTCTTGAAACTCTCGTTAACTCCCACACGACAAAAACATACGGATGTTAGTTAATTTGGGATTTAGATAGTGAGCCCCAACAGGGACTGATGTGAATCTGCACAGCAATACAGGCCATGCTGCTGCCACCGCCACATAAGGGTACTTTCACACTAGCGTTATTCTTTTCCGGCATTGAGTTCCGTCAAAGGGGCTCTATACTGGAAAAGAACTGATCAGTTTTATCCTAATGCATTCTGAATGGAGAGCAATCCGTTCAGGATGCATCAGGATGTCTTCAGTTCAGTCACTGTACGGTTTTTGAACGGAGAAAATACCGCATGCTGCAGTATTTTCTCCATCCAAAATTCCGAAACACGAGCCGGAATGCTGGATCCGGCATTATTTTCCATTGAAATGCATTAAGTGTTCCAGAAAAACGGATCCGTACTGGATCCGTTTTTCCGGATGACAACCGGAGAGACAGATCCGATATTGCAATGCATTTGTGAGATGGATCCGCATCCGTCTACAAATGGTATCCGTTTGCATAACTTGGCATACGGAACTGCCTGCCGGAATCCAACAACGCAAGTGTGAAAGTACCCTAAATAAAATAATAAAAAAACATCTCCTACTGTAAGAACCTATCAAAGGAGGCATTTTCTGCTAAGAATAAATAGCACTTAAGATTTCAAGAATTTTTCCATCTATGTGAATTTTTCCATCTATCTATTTCAATGAGGCCGGAGTGCCTAGTTTCACACCTCTTCCAGAGCGTTAAATACCCTCAAGTATCAGGCATTTCTGAATTTTCCTTTCATGTTGTCTTTTGATATCTATATGACAAGTCAGAAGGTAAATCAGGGCAGCAAGATTTCTCTCTCTGGTAGCTATAAAGCAAGGCTGATAAAAATGTTGCTAGGCACAGACTTATCACAACGCAAAAGGTAAGACATCTGGAGTTTAAAGAAGCCCCGGGATTTGTTTTTCTTTGCCTATATAGTGCAGGATGGCCCTTTAATAGAGAAGAAGATAGAGGCTCTTGTGTATACCTGTTTTATTTGATGTGTAATTTGTTCGTTGTCTGCCATCTTTATTCCTCTCCCCTTAAATATGGTTTTCCTAATAATTCCTACATTTCCCATCATACCTGGCTTTGCAGGGACAGAGGGCTGGAGCCTTACCACAATGCCAAGACATTTTAGTGACATAAAGCTGCTGTCCCCTCACACTGCAGGGTCTCCAGCCTGTCTGCCCTCTCTCTCTCCCTATCAGCTCTTGCATGTATGAGGCAGGGAGAACAGTGTGAAGCTACATCCCATAGAACTACACTGGAGAGTCTGCACACAAAGATAGTACAGGCAGGCAGTGTGAGTCAGGAGGTTTATATAACTGTGGCTAATTGCTGCATACGTTCACCTATTATATAACTGCACTCCTGGTCCTCTAGATGGGGGAGAATTATATCTTCAACAGAATAGAGGGGTATACAGCGGAACATGGAGGGTATGGAGGAGCCCGATTGCTGCCAGGAGGGATCTGATTGTAATGATGTCATCAATGAGTTCACAGGTAGTCAGTCATACCGGAGAGACAGAGTTCATGTTTACACATTAGAGCAAGATGTCAGACTTGAGATCCAATAACCAGATCCCATAATGAAAAGGTTCAAAATGCATGGATGCAACCGAGTAAGGCTACAAGCACACGACCGTTGTGCGTTTTGCGGTCCGCAAATTGCGGATCCGCAAAACACGGATGGCGTCTGTGTGCGTTCCGCAATATTTTGCGGAACAGCATGGACAGCCATTAATATAACTGCCTATTCTTGTCCGCAAAACGGACAAGAATAGGACAGGTTATATTTTTTTTGCGGACCACGCAACGGAACAACGGATGCAGACAGCACACGGAGTGCTGTACGCATATTTTCTGGCCCCATTGAAGTGAATGGGTCCGTATCCAAAACGCAAATACTGCGGCTCGGATGCGGACCAAAACAACGTTCGTGTGCATGAGGCCTAAGGGTGTAACAACTTACACTACTAGAATACTGGTGGCGAGGGAGCAATATATGTAAAATTAAATATCTGTCTTATTTAAAACAGGTATTGAATAAAAACTAATAGTAGAAAAAAAGTAGATTAGCAATTTATAAATCCCTGTACACATGCATCATCAATGCCACTTGTCATGAGCAATGGATGACCAAAACGGCTAGAAACCTGCTGTCCAAGGGTCCTTCACACAGCAAGCTTTCCACAAAAATCTGGTATATATTATATATATATATATATATATATATATATATATATATATATATATATATATATACATACACACACACACACACACACACACACAACACCAAATTCCACACCTCATTGTCTTCAATGGAAATCCATATTGCAGAGATCCAAGGGTCACCCTAGAATTTCTACAGCAGGTTCCGACAAACAAAGGAATTCGAGGGAAGAGCTGTATAGAATTTTTTTTTAACCTCCCAGTCAGCTAGGGTACTCTCACACTAGCGTTATTCTTTTCCGGCACCGAGTTCCGTCCTAGGGGCTCAATACCGGAAAAGAACTGATCAGTTTTATCCCCATGCATTCTGAATAGAGAGTAATCCGTTCAGGATGCATCAGGATGTCTTCAGTTCAGTCTTTTTTGACTGTTCAGGACGAAGATAATACCGCAGCATGCTACGGTTTTATCTCCGTCCAAAATTCCGGAACACATACGGCATTTTTTCCCATTGACATGCATTAATGCTGGATCCGGCCCAGAGTGTTCCAGCAAAACGGATCAAGCATTGCGGTCTTCGCATGCTCAGACCGCAAAAAATTAGAAAAAAAAAAAAATGCTGGATGCGTTTTTGCTGGATCCGGCATTTCAATGCATTTGTCATACGGATCAGGATCCTGATCCGTCTGACAAATGCCATCAGTTTGCATACGTTTTGACGGATCGGGCAGGCAGTTCCGGCGACATAACTGCCTGCCGGAATCCTCTGCCGTAAGTGTGAAAGTACCCTAATAAAATGGCATGTTACATACAGTAAGTACAAAAGTACACAAAAGCACAAGTTCTCCCTTACTATCCTTTATGCTTTGAGCATATTTGTCTTAAGCCTCATTCAGACGGCCGTAGTGTTTTGCGGATCATGGATACCGGCCGTGTGCATTCCGCAATTTGCGGACCGCATATGGCCGCAACCATATTAGAAAATGCCTATTCTTGCGGACAAGAGTAGTAAACGCTCTATCCTTTCTGCGGAATGGAACCACGGATGCGGACAGCACACTGTGTGCTGTCTGCATCTTTTGCAGCCGCATTGAAATGAATGGGTCCGCACCCATTCCGCAAAATTGCTGAACGGGTGCGGACCCGTTTATTCGGCCGTCTGAACGGGCTCTTATGCTGCAAGCAAAACTGTGAGAAACATTAAGAACTGTCCTGTGTCCAGCTATAGGACAACTGGCTGGAGCAGGAGCCTTCCCCAACTGTTCTGTCTGCAGTAGGAGGCCAGGAACAAAAACACCAACCCGTATTCTTGGTGAATACAAATTACAATTAGCCACTAAGAAAAAAGGAGTAGCAAGTCCTGACCAAGAAGAATATTTTCCTCCAGTGATGATGGGTGTATAAACTGAAGAAATGTCCAGACTTGTTGTATGAGTCACTGAAGGTGGAGGAGCTTGTGCTTCAGACAGAAATATTTCAAAGGAATTTCATACGTGGCAAGGAGCATTCCCAGGCACTCTCCTCTATGAAAAAGAGATTCTCCACTACTCGGATAAGGGTTTTAATAAACTGTCTCCAAACTTTACTGTGCAAACATGGACGTATATCAAGGCTGGTCAGCAGAAAAAAGTTAGAGTGTATTTTTTATTTTGCAGTAAACATCACAAAATCTTGCCAAAATCATTGCCAAAAATAGCAAAAAAAACTGCCAAGTGTGAATTCATTCCAAGTACCGGTAGTTCTGCTCGGTAAATAAAACCTATTAGGCAGTGCACAGATGTCAGGACTGTCTACATGGATGAGGAAAAGAGACGTACAGAATACAGATCACTACACCTTATTACAGTTCATTGTTCTTCTTATAAAAAAAAAAAATAATCTGGTATTTTTTTTCTTCAACACTTCCTTTCACTGCAGCACAATTAAAATAACCTTCTAACTTGGAGGGCATGATACCTTTTTTTCTCAACCGTGTCATTCAGGTCCAGGAACAGAACTCAAGTGCAGTAAAAACTGACAGTTTCACACATACATAAGGCTTCGTTCACATCACCGTTCAGCCTTTCCGTTCTCGGGCAGGAAAATGGAAAGGACGGATTCGGCACATGACTGAGCCGAACAGAGCCCACGGGCCCCATAGACTATAATGGGGTCCGTTAAGTTTCCGCTCAGAAGAAGATTTTTGAAGCGGAGACAAAAGTCCTCCATGCACAACTTTAGTCTCCGCTCCAAAATCTTCTTCTGAGCGGAAACCTATTGGACCCCATTATAGTCTATGGGGCCCGTGGGCTCTGTTCGGCTCAGTTATGTGACAAATCCGTCCTTATGTGACAAAGGCTGAACGGTGATGTGAACAAAGCCTAATATGGTTGAATGTCCCGGGCTGCCCGCAGGCCTAATGATTTGAGCTGACGGCATCATAAATCCCTTGAATGCTGTTAGATGGGGTTACTAGACCCGCATTCGGGCCAGGACATTCAGCTGAAATACAGGCGCAGAAATGCACATGAATTATGCTCTAGTGTAACTAGCTGTTACAGTAGTGGGTATGGAACCACTGGGTCAACCAACAGATTTTACTTTGGGATAATCCTGGCAGTCCCCTAATATTCACCCTTTAACCCCTAGACTTCTCTGCAGGGGAAACATCAGGCCGCTACCTCCTGGAGTAGTCTCTGTGTCATTGACATCTGATCCACAGCGATTAGAGACACCAATGCTGAGAACTGAGGGGTCAGGCAAAGTTGTAGTCAAGGACAGACAGAGTTCAGAGCTGGTGGAGTATGTGTTATACAGTAAATGGTCTAAGGCAGCGGTTCTCAACCTAGGGGTCGCGACCCCTTTGGGGGTCGATCGGCCCTTTCCGGGGGGTCGCCTGAGGCTTCCTATTGTGGGTCGCCCGCACAACAGCAGCGGCCCCTTATCCTCGGGCACAGGAAGTAATGTCCTATCACTGCCTGTGCTTAAAGGAGCCTGACGTCTGGAAGGGTAAGTCGGGCCGCCTGTCTGCTGAGGTCCGAGTTTTTTCGTTAATGACACCGCCGCTGAGCACCACTGCCACCAATGATTTAATTGAGCCTGGCTGAGCCTGGCCAATTTTATTTTAAATATTTGGCTGAGCAAGGCTTAATTTATTTGGGGGGACATGAAGCACCGCTGATTTATTTATTTGGGGGACCCTGAGCACTTCTGATTTATTTATTTGGGGGACCCTGAGCACCATTGATTTATTTATTTGGGGGGGGACCTGAACCACCGCTGATTTATTTATTTGGGGGACCCTGAGCACCATTGATTTATTTATTTGGGGGGGGACCTGAAGCACCGTTGATTTATTTATTTGGGGGACCCTGAGCACCGCTGATTTATTTATTTGGGGGAAACCTGATGCACCACTGATTTATTTATTTGGGGGTACCCTGAGCACCGCTGAGTTATTTATTTGGGGGAGACCTGAAGCCCTGCTGATTTATTTATTTGGGGGACCCTGAGCACTTCTGATGTATTTATTTGGGGGGGACTTGAAGCACCACTGATTTATTTATTTGAGGGGTACCCTGGGCACCTGAGCACCACTGATTTTATTTATTTTTTTTGGGGGGGGGGGTACTGTGAGCACCACTGAGTTATTTATTTGAGGGGTACTGTGCGCACCACTGATTTATTTTTTAGGGGGTATTTGTTGTTTATTATTTATTTTAACCACTTAAGGACCACAGGTTTATACCCCCCTAAAGACCAGGCCCTTTTTTACAAATCGGCACTACACTACTTTCACCGTTTATTGCTCGGTCATGCAACTTACCACCCAAATGAATTTTACCTCCTTTTCTTCTCACTAATAGAGCTTTCATTTGGTGGTATTTCATTGCTGCTGACATTTTTACTTTTTTTGTTATTAATCGAAATTTAACGATTTTTTTGCAAAAAAATGACATTTTTCACTTTCAGTTGTAAAATTTTGCAAAAAAAACGAGATCCATATAGAAATTTTGCTCTAAATTTATAGTTCTACATGTCTTTGATAAAAAAAAAATGTTTGGGTAAAAAAAAAATGGTTTGGGTAAAAGTTATAGCGTTTACAAACTATGGTACAAAAATGTGAATTTCCGCTTTTTGAAGCAGCTCTGACTTTCTGAGCACCTGTCATGTTTCCTGAGGTTCTACAATGCCCAGACAGTACAAACACCCCACAAATGACCCCATTTCGGAAAGTACACACCCTAAGGTATTCGCTGATGGGCATAGTGAGTTCATAGAACTTTTTATTTTTTGTCACAAGTTAGCGGAAAATGATGATTTTTTTTTATTTATTTATTTTTCCTACAAAGTCTCATATTCCACTAACTTGTGACAAAAAATAAAAACTTCTATGAACTCACTATGCCCATCACGAAATACCTTGGGGTCTCTTCTTTCCAAAATGGGGTCACTTGTGGGGTAGTTATACTGCCCTGGCATTCTAGGGGCCCAAATGTGTGGTAAGGAGTTTGAAATCAAATTCTGTAAAAAATGACCAGTGAAATCCGAAAGGTGCTCTTTGGAATGTGGGCCCCTTTGCCCACCTAGGCTGCAAAAAAGTGTCACACATCTGGTATCTCCGTACTCAGGAGAAGGTGGGGAATGTGTTTTGGGGTGTCATTTTACATATACCCATGCTGGGTGAGATAAATATCTTGGTCAAATGCCAACTTTGTATAAAAAAATGGGAAAAGTTGTCTTTTGCCAAGATATTTCTCTCACCCAGCATGGGTATATGTAAAATGACACCCCAAAACACATTCCCCACCTTCTCCTGAGTACGGCAATACCAGATGTGTGACACTTTTTTGCAGCCTAGGTGGGCAAAGGGGCCCATATTCCAAAGAGCACCTTTCGGATTTCACAGGTCATTTTTTACAGAATTTGATTTCAAACTCCTTACCACACATTTGGGCCCCTAGAATGCCAGGGCAGTATAACTACCCCACAAGTGACCCCATTTTGGAAAGAAGAGACCCCAAGGTATTCGCTGATGGGCATAGTGAGTTCATGGAAGTTTTTATTTTTTGTCACAAGTTAGTGGAATATGAGACTTTGTATGAAAAAAAAAAAAAAAAAAAATCTGCATTTTCCACTAACTTGTGACAAAAAATAAAAAATTCTAGGAACTTGCCATGCCCCTCACGGAATACCTTGGGGTGTCTTCTTTCCAAAATGGGGTCACTTGTGGGGTAGTTATACTGCCCTGGCATTTTCCAGGGGCCCTAATGTGTGGTAAGTAGGTAAATGACCTGTGAAATCCTAAAGGTGCTCTTTGGAATATGGGCCCCTTTGCCCACCTAGGCTGCAAAAAAGTGTCACACATGTGGTATCGCCGTATTCAGGAGAAGTTGGGGAATGTGTTTTGGGGTGTCATTTTACATATACCCTTGCTGGGTGAGAGAAATATCTTGGCAAAAGACAACTTTTCCCATTTTTTTATACAAAGTTGGCATTTGACCAAGATATTTCTCTCACCCAGCATGGGTATATGTAAAATGACACCCCAAAACACATTCCCCAACTTCTCCTGAGTACGGCGATACCAGATGTGTGACACTTTATTGCAGCCTAGATGCGCAAAGGTGCCCAAATTCCTTTTAGGAGGGCATTTTTAGACATTTGGATACCAGACTTCTTCTCACGCTTTGGGGCCCCTAGAATGCCAGGGCAGTATAAATACCCCACATGTGACCCCATTTTGGAAAGAAGACACCCCAAGGTATTCAATGAGGGGCATGGCGAGTTCATAGAAATTTTTTTTTTTTGGCACAAGTTAGCGGAAATTGATATTTTTAATTTTTTTCTCACAAAGTCTCCCGTTCCGCTAACTTGGGACAAAAATTTCAATCTTTCATGGACTCAATATGCCCCTCACGGAATACCTGGGGGTGTCTTCTTTCCGAAATGGGGTCACATGTGGGGTATTTATACTGCCCTGGCATTCTAGGGGCCCTAAAGCGTGAGAAGAAGTCTGAAATATAAATGTCTAAAAATTTTTACGCATTTGGTTTCCGTGAGGGGTATGGTGAGTTCATGTGAGATTTTATTTTTTGACACAAGTTAGTGGAATATGAGACTTTGTAAGAAAAAAAAAATAATAATTCCGCTAACTTGGGCCAAAAAAATGTCTGAATGGAGCCTTACAGAGGGGTGATCAATGACAGGGGGGGTGATCAATGACAGGGGGGGTGATCAATGACAGGGGGGTGATCAGGGAGTCTATATGGGGTGATAACCACAGTCATTGATCACGCCCGTGTAAGGCTTCATTCAGACGTCCGTATGCATTTTGCGGATCCGATCCATCTATCAGTGCATCCGTAAAAATCATGCGGACATCTGAATGGAGCTTTACAGGGGGGTAATCAATGACAGGGGGGTGATCAGGGAGTCTATATGGGGTGATCACCACAGTCATTGATCATGCCCCTGTAAGGCTTCATTCAGACGTCCGGATGCGTTTTGCGGATCCGATCCATCTATCAGTGCATCCGTAAAAATCATGCGGACATCTGAATGGAGCTTTACAGGGGGGTAATCAATGACAGGGGGGTGATCACCACAGTCATTGATCATGCCCTTGTAAGGCTTCATTCAGACGTCCGGATGCGTTTTGCGGATCCGATCCATCTATCAGTGCATCCGTAAAAATCATGCGGACATCTGAATGGAGCTTTACAGGGGGGTAATCAATGACAGGGGGGTGATCACCACAGTCATTGATCATGCCCCTGTAAGGCTTCATTCAGACGTCCGTATGCGTTTTGCGGATCCGATCCATCTATCAGTGCATCCGTAAAAATCATGCGGACATCTGAATGGAGCTTTACAGGGGGGTGATCAATGACAGGGGTGTAATCAATGACAGGGGGGTGATCAGGGAGTCTATATGGGGTGATCACCACAATCATTGATCATGCCCCTGTAAGGCTTCATTCAGACGTCCGGATGCGTTTTGCGGATCCGATCCATCTATCAGTGCATCCGTAAAAATCATGCGGACATCTGAATGGAGCTTTACAGGGGGGTGATCAGGGAGTCTATATGGGGTGATCACCACAGTCATTGATCATGCCCCTGTAAGGCTTCATTCAGACGTCCGGATGCGTTTTGCGGATCCGATCCATCTATCAGTGGATCCGTAAAAATCATGCGGACGTCTGAATGGAGCTTTACAGGGGGGTAATCAATGACAGGGGGGTAATCAATGACAGGGGGGTGATCAGGGAGTCTATATGGGGTGATCACCACAGTCATTGATCACGCCCCTGTAAGGCTTCATTCAGACGTCCGGATGCGTTTTGCGGATCCGATCCATCTATCAGTGGATCCGTAAAAATCATGCGGACGTCTGAATGGAGCTTTACAGGGGGGTGATCAATGACAGGGGGGTGATCAATGACAGGGGGGTGATCAATGACAGGGGGGTGATCAGGGAGTCTATATGGGGTGATCAGGGGTGATCAGGGGCTAATAAGGGGTTAATAAGTGACGGGGGGGGGTGTAGTGTAGTGTAGTGGTGCTTGGTGCTACTTTACTGAGCTACCTGTGTCCTCTGGTGGTCGATCCAAACAAAGGGGACCACCAGAGGACCAGGTAGCAGGTATATTAGACGCTGTTATCAAAACAGCGTCTAATATACCTGTTAGGGGTTAAAAAAAAACACATCTCCAGCCTGCCAGCGAACGATCGCCGCTGGCAGGCTGGAGATCCACTCTCTTACCTTCCGTTCCTGTGAGCGCGCGCGCCTGTGTGCGCGCGTTCACAGGAAATCTCGGCTCACGCGAGATGACGCCTATTGGCGTTAGCGTAGCCTGGGGGAGCCGCCGCAATGACGCCTTTCGGCGTTACAGTTGCGGGAAGTGGTTAAAGTTATTTATTTGGTTTACAAATATTTTGTATTTATGCTAAAGTTCTGTGGTTGTGAATGAATACTTGTGTATTTGAATTAACATTTGGTGTATTGGTGTCTGTGCGTGTTTTTGGTGGGTCATCATAACAGTAGCAAAATTAGTTATGACGTAGCAAGGAAAAAAATGTAATGGTTGGGGGTCACCACAACATGAGGAACTGTATTAAGGGGTCACGGCTTTAGAAAGGTTGAGAATCACTGGTCTAAGGTCAGGGCAGGCAGAGAAGGGTCAGAATCCAGTAAACTGGTAGACAAACAAATATAGCAAACCTTCTCAGGGAACTAGTAAGCTAGACAACCTATTGCTCAGGCACCCTTCCACCCTTAAGTAACCATAGATAACCAGCCATTGGCTGGTGTGAACTAGGGTGTACACATGCTGGCCATTTAAAAGTAGTAAACGCACTCTACACACTAAGGGCTCATGCACACAAACGTTTTTTGTGTTCAGTATACTGGGCGTTTTTTTAGTTCAGTATGCGTTACTTATACTGAACCATTCATTTCAATGGGTCAGCAAAAAAAAACGTCTCCGTGTACATTCCGTTTCCGTATTTCCGTTCAAAAATAGAACATGTCCTATTATTGCCCGCAAATCACGTTCCATGGCTCCATTCAAATCAATGGGTCCGCAAAAAAAAAAAAAAAAAACGGAACACATACGGAATGTACTCCATATGTCTTCAGTATCCGTTCCGTTTTTGCGGAACCATCTATTGGAAATTTTATGCCCAGCCCAATTTTTTCTATGTAATTACTGTATACTGTATATGCCATATGGAAAAACGGAACTGGAAACACTACTGAAACAAAAAACGGAAAAACGGCCCATAAAACACTGAAAAAGCTATACGGTCATGTGCATGAGCCCTAAGAAGGAGAGGCTTAAGCCAGCAAGCGGGCCACAGTCTGAGTGGAGAGACAGAGCTACCACGGTGGCTGGGCCCAGTGAGGACAGTAAGAGAGCAGGAGGCAGAGGACCAGGATGGGTGCGCTGAACAGTGGCGGCCTCGAGTCACTGCTGTAACACTACCCTTAGGATCTGTAAACACTGCATCATTAAGATTTCCCAACACATAAGAGAAGGCTCTAAAATATTCCTCTGTTCAGGCATCCAATTTATATCAGTGGGCATAAGTCGCGTCAGGTAAATGGAGCCATGCATTTCATACATACTCTAGGAGCTTTTCACAGTGTATACACAAGACCCAGGGTTGATTGAACTCAATCTGCAGAATTTTACAGCCAAGGATTGAAAGTAAAGCTCAAGCAGGAGCACACAAGTCTCCACCCGGGACCCATATTTTAATTAAACTTCTGTGCACTCCACTATGAAGCTATCTCCACCAGCCGCTACCAGGAGTGGTGGAGGCAAGGAATAAACAGCAGCAGCCTTCATGTATACAGTCAGGTCCATAAATATTGGGACATGGACACAATATTAACATTTTTGGCTCTATACATCACCACAATGGATATGAAATAAAACAAACAAAATGTGCTTCAACTGCAGACTGCATGTACATCTGCAAAGACGAGGCACATATGCAAACTGTTGTAATTCCTACACCGTTCACCTGATTTGGATGTAAATGCCCTCAAATTAAAGCTGACAGTCTGCAGTTAAAGCACATCTTGTTCATTTCATATCAAATCCATTGTGGTGGTGTATAGAGCCAAAAATGTTAGAATTGTGTCGATGTCCCAATATTTATGGACCTGACTGTATGTGGATGACAAAGCTGGACTACACAAAACAGCGCAGATCCCGCACTGTGACCTGGCGTCCGAGTCTTATCTGGGGACGCTGGACTGGAAGAGAAATGATGTTTCACTGCAGTAAAGTCTATTACAATCCTCCTCCCCTCCTGTCAATCACATAGAAAGTAACTGAAAACATGTCACTGTCCACATCTGTCCCCCTCTCAACGCGAGATGCCATGACGAAGATTGAAGTTGGCATTTGCTTTGTGCAGCTCCGGCAATTCCACATCATAGACGACAAATACCATTCATACCTGGGACAGGGAGTCAATACACCACAGGCACCAACATGGGGACTTGCTCAAATAAATCAGTTTTGTCATATGCAAACCTAAGGGCAGAACCTCTTTTGAAAGAAATGTGCCTTTTCCGCCTCGTACAAAGAGACCGCTGCAGTCACAGATGATTTTATCTTCTCTGCATCTGACATTCCCACTGAAAATCCAGACTTGGACTATGCGCGCTCATGTGTTTGTGCTGTAGGTTTTTCTTTTAAAGGAGTTGTCCAGTTTCTGATATTGATGTTCTATCTGACTCCCGGCACCCCCAGCTGTTTGAAGAGAGCACAGTGCCCCTGCGATCGGTGCCGTCCCTTACTTGTTTAGCCCACATTCAAATCTCCGGTGAATGTTTCCGGCCGGATCCAGCAATGCCGGATTCTACAGATCCCTATTGACTATAAAGTGATCCGACGGTGATCTGGCACAAATGGACAAAAACCATTGCATGCAGCGTTTTTTGATCTGTCCGGCAGCCGGCATTTGTGCCGGATCCTCTTGCGGCAGATGCTTTACCTGCTCACCATCAACTGCAGCGGCGAGCAGGTGCAATTACTTGAATGGGAAGGAATGTAACTACAACTGCTTCATCCAATTCAAGTGAATGGGACGGCGGAGCAGAAATGGTAAACGGTGAAGAGAATGCAGCACTTGCAGGTGCGCCACGTTCTCTTCATACATCGGCAGCGGAGCCAGGAGTCGGACCCCCGCCAATCTGATATTGATGACCTGTATTGATAAGGATAGGTCATCAATATAAGAAACCGAATATACCCTTTAGGCTAGGTCTAAACGACGACATTAGCCGCGCAACATTTTGTCGCACGACAATTTTTATAATGGTAGTCTATGGTGTCGCACTGCGACATGCTGCAACTGCGACACGACAGTTGCAAAAAAATCCATTCGAAATAGATTTTTCTGTAACTGTCGCGTCGCAGCATGTCGCAGTGCGACACCATAGACTACCATTATAAAAATTGTCGCGCAACATTAATGTCACGGCACACATGTTGCAGTGTAGTTGTGCCCTATGTGTCGAGCGACACATGTCGTCGTGTAGACCTAGCCTTAAATCACCTGGCATCTAGGAAAAGACAAGTCATGTTGTGTGCTGGATTTTCTTTTTTACAATTTTGGGGTTGCGGTCGCAGCCAACTTGTGAGTCATGCTGCTACCCAATCTATTTCTATGGATACCCTGCTACGCTAGGGTTGGGCAATATACCGGTATTCATGATATACCGTGGTATTAAAAAACTGCGATATGGCGATATAGCTATTTCTTAGGCTACTTTCAAACTAGCGTTTTTCTTTTCCGGCGCTGAGTTCCGTCCTAGGAGCTCAAATCCGGAAAAGAACTGATCAGTTTTATCCTAATGCATTCTGAATTGAGAGCAATCCGTTCAGGATGCATCAGGATGTCTTCAGTTCAGTCTTTTTGACTGATCAGGCTTTTCAGAAAAACGTAGCATGTTGTATTTTTACCTCCGGCCAAAAAGCCTGAACACTTTGACTGAACGCCGGATCAGGCCTTTTTCCCATTGACTTGCATTAACGCCGGATCTGGCACTGTGTGTTCAGTCAAAACGGATCCGGCTTTTGCATGTTAAACCCGAAAAATGTGAAAAAAAAGTTAAAGTCCATAAATGGCGGATCCGTTTTTTCCAATGCATTTTTTCATTGTGATCAAAATCCTGATCAGGATTCAAATGTAATCCGTTTTCACACGTTTTTCCGGATCCGGCGGGCAGTTCCGGTGTCGGAATTGAACGCCGGATTAAAACAACGCTAGTGTGAAAGTAGCCTTAATTACCGCTGTATTTTAGCAACGTCATAGGGGCAGTCGCACGTCCACATTCCACCAGTACGCCCGCCAGCCGGCACAGTGGAGAAGGAGAGCGTCCCTCCCTCCCCATTGACGCAGGACAAGGGATCAAAAGAGGGGCTAATAGTTATTAAATAAGGTTTAAAAGTTAAAATCATCCCTTTTCCCAATTTTACATATAATAGTATATAAACCATAAACAAACATGTTAGGTATTGCAAGAACCGGCGAAAAAGTCTGAACTATTAAAATATTTAAAAAATATCTCCAATGTGGAGAACGTTGTAAGGGAAAAAAAAAAAAAAAAAAAGTCAAGTGTCCCCCCATAAAATAGGATAGATGAAGCTCTTCATTTACGCGCAGCGATCACCTCCACAGTATGAGGATGAGGGATCACTATTGCGATCGCTTGTCCTCATACGGCTGCATTGTTTTTGGGCAGCAGATCCCTGTTTAGACAGCACGACCTGCTGCCCAGAAACGATAATTTAGGTGCCTGCACGGGCGACAGGATCACCCGATGAACGTTTTTCTTGTTCCTCGGCGACACATTCACACAGGCAGATTGTCAGGAACAAGAGTTCGCAGGAACATTCATTCCCGATAACCTGCCCCATATTCGGGCCGTGTAAATCCACCTTAAGGGCTCATGCACACAACCGTATGTATTTTGCGGTCCACAAAAGCGGATGACATCCATGTTGCATCTGTTTTTCTTGCGGATCCATTGTAACAATGCCTGTCCTTGTCTGCAAAACTAGGACATGTTCTTTTTCTTTGCGGAACGGACTTGCGGACATACGGATACGTAATGCACATGGAGTCATTTCCATATTTTTTTTAGACCCACTGAAGTGAATGGTTCCGCGTATGGGCTACAAAAAAAACAAAACGTAACAGACACGGAAAGAAAATACTATCGTGTGCATAAGCCCTAAAAGGTGGATTTACACGGGGTGAAGCGCAGCAGATTGTCGGGAAAGAAGTGTTCCTTCCCAACAGTCGGCTGCTCGATCAGTGGAGGTGAAGCTCTGCAATCTCCTCCACAGCAGGAGGACGAGGGGTCGCTATTGCGATCGCTCGTCCTCATACATCTGCATTGGCCAGCAGATGACTGTTTAGACAGCACGATCTGCTGCCCAGAAAGGATCATTTAGTTGCCTGCATGAACACCAGGATCACCCGATGAATGAGCGTTTCGCTTATTCATCAGGTGATCGGTGGCACATTTATACGGGCATATTGTCGGGAATGAGCGTTTGGAGGCAAGTTCGTTACCAATAGTCTGCCTGATCATTGCCCCATCTAAATCCGCCTTTAGTTTACACTGTCTAGAGAGGATTAGTATATCTGTGCCACTGCGTGCAACACCCTGTGGCCCGCACAAGGTCTCTCTGCCAAGTACTGTGGCCTAAAGGGGTTTCTGGGAATAAATTACTTTTTATCTAATGCCCACAGCCTGCCTCCTATAACAGAAAATTCATATCTACCTGCTCCTCGCCACTACGGTCCTCTGCGCTGCCTCCACTGTATCCAGGCACCGGTCCTCGTAGTGGTTACACCTGGCACTACATGGGCATGGTCATATGCTCTGGTGCAGCCAATAACTAGCCTTCAGATCTCCCCCACCCCAGTGCCATCAGCTCCACTCCCCCACCCCAGTGCCATCAGCTCCACTCCCCCACCCCAGTGCCATCAGCTCCACTCCCCCACCCCAGTGCCATCAGCTCCACTCCCCCACCCCAGTGCCATCAGATCTCCCCCACCCCAGTGCCATCAGCTCCACTCCCCCAGTGCCTTCAGCTCTCCCCCACCCAGTGCCACCAGCTCCCCCATGTCATCAGTTGCTACCCCTCCCACTGCCATCAGTTCTCCCACTTCCCCTCCTAGCCATCAGTGCCCAGCCGCAGCGCCAGTGAACTAAAATGTCCTAACGATGTGTGTGCGTCAGGATCCAAAGCAGCGTTGTGCGGGCAGGAGGGTGACCACGGAACGTGAGTAAATAGAAAGCTCTTCAATCACACTCTGTGGTCACATGGCACAAACGAATCACCGATTCGATGATTTTTTTGTGTCGAGTTAATCGATTAATTCGAGTAATCGTTTCAGCCCTACATCAAACATTCCGTTTGTGGATCCGGTGAGCTGTTTTGGCACAGAGAAGCCTGACGGATCCTTTACTTCACCGCCAGATCCCCACTGACTGCAATGGGGTCCAGCGGTGATCCGGACGATTTCCGCAGCAGTTTATGCCTACCCCAGCATTTTTGTCGGAAATTGGACGGATTACAGCCAGACTACACTGCAGTCAATGGGGATCAGCAAGATGCTCTGTGCCGGAGCAGCCTGCTAGATCCACAAACCGAGTGTGAACTTCAGAAAATATCACTCATACTTATTAATGTAATGTGATTGTCCATATTGCCTCCTTTTCCGGCTGGATTCATTTTTCCATCCCATTATACACTGTTCGTTTCCATGGTTACGACCACCCTGCAATCCATCAGTGGTGGCCGTGCTTGCACACTATAGGAAAAAGCACTCCCGTGGTCCCAGCCACTGGAGTGGCCAGCACTTTTTCCTACAGTGTGCAGCACTGCTGGATTGCAGGGTGGTCGTAACCATGGAAACAAGCAGTGTACGATCTGATTGAAAAGTTAATCCAGCCAGCAAAGGAAGCAATATGGATAATAACAATACATTAGTAAGTGCCTGGTATTAACTGTCTCTACATGATAAAGGCAATATGCTGCAGTGAGACATTCCCTTTTCAAAGTTTCCTGCGTTAAAAAAAAAAATAAATAATGAATTAGGACAACCCGATTACTGGCTAGGCTTCGCTTGCATGCTGTCCGTGGCTACAAGGGCCACCCTCCCGTGTGAGGGGTATGGCTGGGATTTTCTCAGTACACACGTTAAGTATAAATAAGATTATTATTTTTACCATTGTAAATGGTCAATCGTGGGAAACCAACCACTGACAGCGGAACCTAACACCTCTGTCCTGTCTGTGTTTTTTGCGGCCCAACAGAAATGAATGGGTCCGCTTTTACGGACGCCGACCAAAAATATGGTCACGTACAAGACGAATTGCTTTAAACAATTCAGACCAGCCCTTTAACTGCTGGAATTGTCATCGCCATGGCTACAATGTCACCGCTCCAGACGGACTTAGGGTAAGATTATGCCAATCACGTTATAGTCACGTCCCCTTTGTACTTGTGGTCTAATATGAAATGCCAGTAAAAGTCCTTTAATCCGATGCCAGCAGAACAAAGGCCAGTACGCAGGGCTTCGGTTCCGTCTCCAGTTGAAGGTCCTCTGCCGGATTACCAGACTTTCCGGATTACTGGATTCCAGGTTACAGAATGTTACTGGGGGTTGATGGGTATGACATGGGCACTTATATCATCCAGTATCCTCTTATAACCCCCAGTGCCATCCTGATGGCACACACTCTGCCCATGTATGGAATAACAATGTGCCTTCCCTAGCAACAACACCCAGCGTGCCAGCCCTCAAGACTACTGCCCTAGTCAGGAAGCAGTGATGCCCTCCCACACCCGCCAGCCTGCAGGGTCTCCCCATACACCCCAGTGACAGGCCCGGTAACTACGTCACTCGTGGTCAGCACAACTCTGAAGTAGCTAGGTGTTAACTCCCGTCATGCTGACACTTCCCCTCCCCCCTCCTCCCCTCCGGTGCCGTGGCTTACCGGTCTAGGTGAGCCAGTTGTCCTGGACGGGGTCTTTACGGCGGCCGGAGTGGGACGCACCGAAGAAAACGCGTTGTAGCGCAGCGCACCCAGCCGCTGCCCAGTTTGCTGTGTCTGCTGGGGCTGGCCGGTCAAGGCCAAGACTGGAGGTGGTGGAACTGCTGCCATCTGCTGGTTCCCGGGCTGAACAACAGCGCCAAGCTCACAGCTCAGCGAGCTGTCATTTAAAGCAGCAGATATGCCGCCGGTTACTGGAGAAATGACATTTCTAAAAAACATGTGGGCAATTTTGTCTTGTACATAATTTCTCTGTCCTACTCTGCTTTTTTGCAGCTGGTCAATAGAATTACACTAATGCAATATATATTACTCCAGCAGGTGTCAGTCTGAACTTTAGGTATGGTTTATTGCTGTATGAGGCTAAGGGTACTTTCACACTAGGGTTCGAAGAATCCGGTAGGCAGTTCTGTCGCCGGAACTGCCTGCCGGATCCGGAAATCTGACAAATGCATTAAAATACCAGATCCGTCTCTCCGGTATCATCCGTTAAAACGGAACCAGTATTTATTTTTTTCCACATTTTTAAAGGTCTGCGCATACGCAGACCGGAAAACCGGATCCGTCAATACGGCAATTTCCCAAACACTTGGTACCGGATCCGGCATTAATACATTTCAATGTAAATTAATGCCGGATCCGGCAATCCGGCAAGTGTTCCGGGAATTTTGGCCAGAGAAAATATCGCAGCATGCTGCAGTATTTTCTCCGGCCATATATCATAAGAGGGACAGAACAGAAGACATCCTGATGCATACTGAACGGATTGCCTTCCATTCAGAATGCATTAGGATAAAACTGAACCAGTATTGAGCCCCTGTGACGGAACTCAATACTGGAAAACTTCAACGCTAGTGTGAAAGTACCCTAATAAATATATATTCAGCTGAGCCTTGTGGTGCACATTTATCATCTATTCACAGAATGGTTGAAAAATGTCTGATTGATGAGGGCCTGACCGCTGGGACCCTTCCAAGGCACAAAGATGGGGGCCTGATTGGTCCGGGAAACACGGCCCGTGTGTTGACCGCATGTCCTGGACCAACCGTGCTCCCCTAATGCAAACTATCATAGTGATCTATGATAGTCGTTTCCTATCTGATTGCGGGACTATTGTATACATGACGATGTGAGTGCAGTACAATAGACCCACAATCAGATAGGAACTGGCTGAAATCACGATGGTGCATTCAGTTGGGACCAGGGGAGCTGGGGTCGGTCTTGGAGATATATAGTTGACACACAAGCTGTTACCCGGACTGAGTACGGTGGTGTGAATCAGACCTTACTAAACTGTTCCAGTCAGTAATGCCCTTACGGAGCTAAGCTGCAGTTTAAAGCACGACAAACAATGTGTCTCTACATCCGAGTGCACAGAGCAGGGCATGTTCGTCTGCAGAGCTGACCTGAGAGAATAGAACTCTGCATCAGAACTGGGAGTTCAGGACTGGAAATGAGGGGTTCACTTCACCCCCAAAACACATATTACTGACAGCACAGTCACTTCTCATCTAAAGTCAGCGTTTCCGCAGAAGTCACTCTCATCATCCTCTACACTGTAACATGCAAGTTGCTTGCAGAGGAATGCAATCCCGACTTCCGTGGCTCAGGACACTAAAGTTTCACCAGCAGGCTCTGCAAGCACCGCTAATGCTGATTGGCCAGCCCAGCGCCAAGCAGCGAGACAACACAGAGCGCTAGTCGGGACTTCAGCGGGTGCAGTGCTAGCCACTGATGATGTGCTGAGTAAAGGGGGGCCCCGAGGAGAGTACAGAGGAATCAGGGAGCTGGAAAACAGAGCCTGAGCCCCGGACAGGGACTCAAGACAGGAGCGACAATTAAGTGTAATGAGGAGGCGGAGCCTTTTGTCCAAAACCGGGCCCTCTTCCTCCAGGGGGATCATGGCAGCGGCGTGATCTGCCTCCATTGGAGGTACACCGCTAACTGTAACGCTTAATTTATTTATTTTTTTCAGTAGAATCTGTACAAGGCCCCATTCATACAACCATATCCATTTTGCGGTCTGCAAATCGGAGATCTGCAAAAAATATGGATGTGGTCCATGTTACATCCACATTTTTTGCGGACCTGTTGACTTCAATGTGTATGTGGTCCAGAGATAGTTTCTGTCAATACAAAACTTTTCCATATCCACAGAATATCTGGGATCACCACTGATCACAAGAACTGAAGCCTGTGTCTCCTGATCAATAAAGTAGCAGGTTCAGCGTGCACATAGCTACTCTGTTCACTCTCTGGAGATAGCGGAGTACAATGCTCAGCTAATTCCAGAAGTCCCATAGACATTGAATGAAGCAGAAGGGAACATGGCTAACAATTTGATTTCTTTGGGGACACAGGATCCCCATTCTCATGATGATGGGGGACCCAGATGTCTCCACCGATCAGATACTTACATCTATCCTGTAGGCAGGGGATAAAAAAAAAAAAGCTGAGTTGTAAAACTAAGACACCCTGCACCCCCATCCGGTTGACTATGAAGATTCATAAAGAGGCTCAGACTTACCACTACTTCATATACACTGACTTATTTTTGAACTGCAAGGTATCAAGTGTACAGTAGATGTTCTCATTAGAAGTCAGGGCACTGGTCCTAAATGTGGCCCTGTTGATGATGGGCCTTTGACTCATGAAGAGTCGGTCCTTCAGCACTCAGAAGAGGAAAAACTCCCAGTGGAGGAAACCTCTAACAATGGCTGAAGGACTGCCATTACCCTAGGCCAGTGGTGGGCAACCTTTTTTTTCAACTGAGCCAAATCTCGCCAAAACCACGATTGAAATTTATTTTGAGAGCCACATTTTTAAAACCGAAAATACATAGGATGGTACACTGTTTTTAGTTTCAATAAGTTTTTATTGAGAATATTGTGCATGCAAGTATCCACATAGGTCGGGTACTGTGGGACTCTTTGCACCGGCCCTGTCACGTGGACGTGACCAGAGCCTGTGCAAGGATTTTTTGGCAACACAAGCGAAGCTACATCTCGGTGACCCCCCCCCTCCCCCCGCCCCGCCCGCAGCTCACCTGGTCCTGGTTCTGTCTGCAGCAGCTGGCTTCTCCTCTGTGTGGTCCGTCAGCCCCCATCCATCATGCCCCCCATGTCAGCCATTATGACCTTATGTCAGCCGTCAGCCGTCCATGTCAGCACCCCATCTATCATGTCAGCCGTCAGCACCCCATCATGCCCATGTCAGCCCCCATCCATCATTACCCCCCATGTCAGCCATCAGCCCCCCATGTCAGCCATCATGCCCCTCATGTCAGCCGTCAGCACCCCATCCATCATGCCCATGTCAGCTGTCAGCCCCCATCCATCATGCCCCCCATGTCAGCCGTCATGCCCCTATGTCAGCCGTCAGCACCCCATGTCAGCCGTCAGCCATCAGCCCCCCATGTCAGCACTCCATGCATCATGTCCATGTCAGCCGTCAGCCCCCATCCATTATGCCCCCCATGTCAGCCATCATGACCTTATGTCAGCCGTCAGCCCCCCATCCATCATGCCCATGTCAGCCGTCAGCACCCCATCCATCATGCCCATGTCAGCCGTCAGCACCCCATCATGCCCATGTCAGCCCCCATCCATCATTACCCCCCATGTCAGCCATCAGCCCCCCATGTCAGCCATCATGCCCCCCATGTCAGCCGTCAGCACCCCATCCATCATGCCCATTTCAGCTGTCAGCCCCCATCCATCATGCCCCCCATGTCAGCCGTCATGCCCCTATGTCAGCCGTCAGCACCCCATGTCAGCCGTCAGCCATCAGCCCCCCATGTCAGCACTCCATCCATCATGCCCATGTCAGCCGTCAGCCCCCATCCATCATGCCCCCCATGTCAGCCATCATGACCTTATGTCAGCCGTCAGCCCCCCATGTCAGCACCCCATCCATCATGCCCATGTCAGCCGTCAGCACCCCATCCATCATGCCCATGTCAGCCGTCAGCACCCATCCATCATTACTCCCATGTCAGCCATCATGCCCCCCATGACAGCCGTCAGCCCCCATCCATTATGCTCCCTAATGGGGGACAATGTTGGAGTCTGCACCATCGGGGGGGTGACATGATGAGGGACAATGTTGGAGTCGGTACCTGATATATCACTGGGGTCTGGCTGGAGTGGGGTCGGTCTGGTCCTGGCTCCAATCTCAGCTGGCTCTGCCTTAAGGTGTCTTCTCCAGAGTCCAGACTAGAGTCCAGCAGGGTCGGCCAAGTTCCAACAAGTCGTGCCTCAGTGTTACTCTGTGACTGTGTTCTTCTGCTGCCAGCCTGGAGGGGCAGCTTTTACAGGCCATAGCAGACAGAGCAGCTCCGCCTCCTCGCCTCCCTCCGCCGCGGCCCCACTGACAGTCAGTGACGCCTCCTTTGGCCTGAGCGCCGCACGGCACACATGTAGGCAGGACAGCCGCAGGCTGCCGCCCCCGAGAGGAGGGAGGGGAGCGGGCGCCCGGCACACAGAACAGTGCTCCAGACTAAAAAAAAATCCTAGTAGCCATTGGCTCCTGAACTGAAAAATTTAGGAGCCAAATCAAATTTTTAGTCGCCAAATCGAAACTGAATCAAAATTTTGGTATCGTGACAACGGTACGCTGATCAGATCGGCGTAGGGTTGTTTTGAAACCAAAATTTTGATTCGCTTTCGTCACCATAAAAAAGTATTGTGATACTCAATACCGCGCAAAAAAAAAAAAACACCAAAAAAAGCTGCGTGCATTTCGCATTTTATGAAACATTCGGCCCATAATAGAACAGTCCTATGCTATTTTTTGGGGTGACAAGGTGACTAAAAAGGCTATGTAATATGTTTATTTATTTATTGTTTATATATTTTATATGTAAAATTGGGAAAGGGGGGATTTAAACTTAATATTTTAAAGTACTTTCACATTAGCGTTTTTCATTTCCGGCACTGAGTTCCGTCACAGGGGCTCTATACCGGAAAATAACTGATCAGTTTTATCCCCATGCATTCTGAATGGAGAGTAATCCGTTCAGGATGCATCAGGATGTCTTCAGTTCAGTCATTTTGACTGATCAGGCAAAAGATAAAACCGTAGCATGCTACGGTTTTATCTCCGGCGAAAAAAAATGAAGATTTGTCTGAATGCCGGATCCGGCATTTTTCCCCATAGGAATGTATTAGTGCTGGATCCGGCATTCAAAATACTGGAATGCACCCGCACTAAATCCGGACCCATTCATTTCTATGGGGCTGTGCACATGAGCGGTGATTTTCACACATCACTTGTGCGTTGCGTGAAAATCGCAGCATGCTCTGTTGTGCGTTTTTCGCGCAACGCAGGCCTCATAGAAGTTAATGGGGCTGTGTGAAAATCGCAAGCAAGTACGATTTTCACGCATGGTTGCTAGGATGAAAGTCTATTCACTGTATTATTTTCCCTTATAACATGGTTATAAGGGAAAATAATAGCATTCTGAATACTGAAAGCATAGTAGAAGGTCAATATAATAAACATTGGTGGCGCAGTGCGCCCCCCCCAATCACCCCAATATAATAAACATTGGTGGTGCAGTGCGCCCCCCCTCAATATAATAAACATTGGTGGTGCAGTGCGCCCCCCCTCAATATAATAAACATTGGTGGCGCAGTGCGCCCCCCTCCCATCACCCCAATATAATAAACATTGGTGGCGCAGTGCGCCCCCCCTCAATATAATAAACATTGGTGGCGCAGTGCGCCCCCCCATCACCCCAGTATAATAAACATTGGTGGCGCAGTGCGCCCCCCCAACACCCCAGTATAATAAACATTGGTGGCGCAGTGCGCCCCCCCATCACCCCAATATAATAAACATTGGTGACGCAGTGCGCCCCCCCTCAATATAATAAACATTGGTGGCGCAGTGCGCCCCCCTCAATATAATAAACATTGGTGGCGCAGTGCGCCCCCCCTCAATATAATAAACATTGGTGGCGCAGTGGGCAGTGCCAATGAGGGTTAAAAAATAAAAAAATAATTAACTCACCTCCTCCAATTGATCGTCTCCTGTTCTTACTTCTTTCTAGTTTCTTCAGGACGCAGGACCTGTGGTGACATCACTGCTCTCATCACATGATCCATCACCATGGTAATGGGCCATGTGATGAGCTCAGTGACGTCACCACAGGTCCTGAAGAAACTAGAAAGAAGTAAGAACAGGAGACCGGCAGCTACCTGATCAACTGGAGGAGGAGAGTTAATTTTCTTTTATTATTTTTAACCCTCATTGGCACTTCCCACTGTGCCACCAACGTTTATTATACTGGGGGGGGGGGGGGGCGCACTGGGCCACCAACGTTTTTTATACTGGGGGGGGGGGGCGCACTGTGCCACCAACGTTTCTTATATAAATACAGGAGGCGGGTGCCGGAATCAAATAGCCGGCACCCGACCTCTGTGACAGGGGGCTGCGATCAGCGGCAGTTAACCCCTCAGGTACCGCACCTGAAGGGTTAACTCAACTGCAGCGGATCGCAGCTCCCTGTCATAGAGGTCGGGTGTCGGCTATTTGATTCCGGCACCCGCCTCCTGTATTTGTATTAACAGGTCAGTTTTCTTCATTGGTGGCGCAGTGGCCACAGCCCCTCCCCTCCTCCTCCCGTCTCTTCTTATTGGCAGCGGCGGGGGCAGCAGCACAGGGGGGGGGAGACTCCTCCTGCGCTGCTGAGAACGATCATCTCCTGTGCCCGCCGCTGTATTGAGCAGAGCTGCGGCGGCGGGTCCAGTCGCAAATGGCTTCTGGAGCCCTGCAGAAGAGCCGCATTAAAGTGTGTAAAGAGCCGCATGTGGCTCGCGAGCCGCGGCTTGCCGACCACTGCCCTAGGCAGTGGAGGAAAACAATGGCACGTGACAAGGACGGTAGATTTTCCTTGAATCAACTGTGAATGTCAAGTGCGTTGACTTCTGCAGAGACCAAGACTGGAATCTGCCTTTTGATGCAGCAGGAAACTCACTTCTTCGGTGAATACATCTGACTGCGGAAAGTCCGGTGAATGACAAGTCCAGTGACGAATGCAGAGACCAAGCCTGGAATCTGCCTTTCATGCAGCAGGAAGCTCACTTCTTTGGTGAATACGTCTGACTGCAGAAAGTCCGGTGGGTGAGTGCAGAGACCGATTACGGAATCTGCCTCTTGCGTAAGCGCAGGTCACCTGATCCTGTCATGGTGGCCACCATGTTGTTGACTTGTGGTAGAGTCATCACCTCCAGCTGTATCCCATATTCATTGTCAGATCACAGTGAGACCCCCGCTCTGGTACAGTGATCTGCAGATACAAATAATAAAACTAATCATGACTGAACATGGAGCAGTGGAAAATTACATGTAAGTGACATACAATTTTCTCCCGGTCACTGTGGGTCATTATAAGCCCTTTAACTGTATTAAACTTAGGCCCATGTTTATAACAGTGATACAAATGCTTATCATTGTCATTGACTGTTATAGCTGTTATTCTTGTTCTGGGGTCCACTGCTGTATCCAACATAAACAGAATACATCTTATAATTGTGGGATGGTTTATTTTCATATATCTTTACAGGGTTTGGAGCTCATTTCTCCTCATACAAATCACCGAAACCCCTGCTTTCTTACGCACTTCCATTGTTAAAATTCTGGAAGCCATTGCTCAAGGTGATCTACATATCAAGGTCAATGGGAGCTCCCCCTAGTGGTAACTGCAGGCAGTTAGAATTGTATCATACTTATATGCCATGTATCAGGCGATTTGGATGATTTTCCACTAATGGCCACTGCTCTGCTCATCTTCGTGGATAATCTAAACCCTAAATTATTCTGTGTCATCACTCTGGTGCCTCCAGAACTTAGCATCATGTCTGTTATTATTATGAGCTCCAGTCATAAATCACATTACATTTTATGTCTCTTACCTTATTTAGGGATCTTAAGACCAATACCTTTTAGCAGGGGTCACTGGTGGAGATCAGGAGATGGTTTATTCTGCGCCTCATTTTGTCTCAGACCTCTGGTGATCCGATCTGCTGTGATTGCCATCTTAACCCCAGGCAGGTGGTGACCAGTGGATACCACTGCGTCCAAGTTATACAGAAAACACCTTAAATATCAAGAAGCAGAAAAGTCACAAATCATCAATATACCCAATGAAGATACAAGGTCTTCTCGTGGATGTGGTCCCTATCATCTGATAGTCTGACAGATGTTCCCGGAACACAACTGCCTGATAATCAGGTCTCTAGAACCCAGTTAAAATAATAAATTAGGATCCCCCCCTCACTAATAGGTATAACTATAGACACAGCAAAGTTATGGGACCCATAGGTTAAGAGTCCAATGTTTGTGGGGTGTGACTATCCCAAACCTTTGGTGGTTGTCGAATACTTATTACATATACATATATTATCACATGAGAAGACATTATTACAATCAGTACATGAAGATGATCAAACTTAGAAACGTCACCTGTTACTTACTGATGCCAACAAGTCTGTGGGTTCTAGACCTGTACCACGGGTCAGCGGTTGTAATTTGGGGTTGGGTAGAGACTGCAGCTTTAGTGACATAGAGGATCCAGGTCTGTTTCGGTAATATCAGGCTTCTGGTCAGGGCGACCTCTTGGCCCATCATAGACTCAACATGTCATGAAAGACGTGGAGTCGCTAATTGACCTTTTTGGGAAAGCCTGTGATCCTGCCATTCTGCAGGCAGGATATTAGATGGTCTCTCATCATGTTGTGCTGGAAGATCGCCGTGGGTTCACCGTCATCTTCCAGAAACTCAAAGGCAAATGCTATGGCGAACACCCCACAGTCATAGGTGTTTCTCTGCTGATCCACGTTGAGAAATTTTAGATGTTTCAGGGGCTCATTGACCACTACACTGTAGATGTTATTAATCTGCTCGCAAACAGATAGAGGCAAATGGATCTGCAATGGAAGCGCTCGTCTCCATTCCTGCTGCCCTGCCGCCCCCCAACCGTCACCAGGGCCGCGTCGCCTGAGGCGATCGCCTCACCTCGCCTAATTGCCGGTGCCTCCCTGTGTGGGGCCTTACAGTACCCAAGGGCGTAACTAGGCATAACATTTGGAAACACCCAAAGCAAGGAGGAGTCAAGAGTTTACTAATCAATGGCTGCACCTCCCCAGGCCCTTCCCCCTTATTAATGTCCCTTCCCTCCATCTACATGCACTAGCTTCCTGATAGTCCTCTTCTCTCTGAGGATTTGGGTCCCTGTAGTCTATAATCTTCTGTCCTTATTGTAAACTAATCATCTCTTTAAGTACTGACCCTCCACTTACACATCAGCAAAATTGAACAGGCAGTGCTGCACTGCAAAGTATGAGATAGGTAAAGAACAGCAGACCAAGTTTATATGGAGACAGGACCTCCTATACACAAAGTCTGCAGTCACTGATCTTAGGCCGGCTCGGACTGGCCCACAGGGGTACAGGAAAATCCCCCGGTGGTCCCCTAGTCTCCGCTAGGCACCCTAGTTTGACACTGGTTCCAGAACCTATCTGTCTGGTTCCTACCTGTATATTCGACCTCAGGCTAATAATTTTTATATTATTTGGTACAATTTGAACCCAAATTTTGAACATGTCTCTAATCAGATGATTTTTGTGCTAATATTTAAAGGAGTATTCCAATGCAAGCAAAAAGCTGTACCAGGGGCTGCAAAAAGTAACAGAACCGTACCCACCTTACGCTAGTTTCACACTAGTGTTAGACATCTCCGGCCGGCTGTTCTGGCAGGGAGCAGCCTGCCGGAGATATCTGGACAACTGCCAGTCCCATTCACTAGAATGGGAACCAGCAGAGATCCGTCCGCGACCCAGCAAATATGCTGAGAACCAGATGGATGAAAAACGCTGCGCACAACGTTTTTAATCTGCCCCATTTTTGCCGGGTTGCAGCCAGATCTCCGCCAGTCCCCATTATAGCAAATTGGGAAGTCAGTGGTGCAGTGGTTTCCGGCAATGCCAGAATGCAGAGAGATCCGGCAGGCTGTTCCTTGCCAGAACATCCTGCCGGATCTAAAAACGCTAGTGTAAAAAATAAAAGATAAAAATAAAAACTTGTACCACCTGTGGCTGCAGTTCTGGTGGTGCCCGATTCCCACTGCACCCACCTTCCTGATACTGTTCTTGCATACCAGGAAACGGCTGTGAATCAGGAGTGGACTGGCCATAGACCCTACAGGGAATGTTCCTGGTGAGCCGATGTCCATAGGGTCACCCGAGCCCTCCTCACTGCAGCTGGCCGGATACATACTACTAGGGACACTATCACAGGAAGTCCAGGCAGCATGGTGAAGGTAGGGCTGTTTTCATGTTGTGGCCTACATCTCACCTTCCAACCCCCCTACTCCATATTAGAGACAGAACGTGACAGCTATTGATGGCCACCACAGAGGGACAGCTTATGGAGGTATTTTGTGCTTCACTGTGGTATGTAGTTCTCTGGGATGGTATTCTGTACTACACTATGGTATTATTGACCCTGCCAACTTGTACTGGCCCCATATACTTGTGGTGCCCCACCTTCTGTCAATTTGGACCCATCTACAACATTGGGGCCACTTTAAAAAAAAATTCAGGGCAACTTTAAGTCCTATTTCCGCCCCTGCTGTGAATGCTGCCATCACCAGCCTCAGCCAGCAACTGGATCTTTCACCCAATGAGCCATAAGTGTCCCTCTTTGACCTTCCTAAATTTGGGTGATATGGGAACAGCATTCATACTGAACACAGAGTTCTTCATTATTTTCTGCCTCCTAGCGCTGTAATTTTTGTTCTTTCCCCAGAACGATGATAATGGTTCAATAGAGATTTGAATGATGTTCAATCGAAAAAAAGGTATACCGATGGAGACGCAGAGATCCACTGGCTATACTTAGTCGGACATTGTCCATCTCCTCACTGTCAATGGCAAGTGATACTAATAGCCAAACTAGTGGTCAGAACATTCAAGGGATGATCACTCGATGGAGAGAAAAAAACAAAAGGAGATGGGAGCATAGAGGACAACCTAATAAGAAGAGGCAGGATGGGAGAAGTGATGGATACCAAGAAAATACCAATCTAAAGGTAATCAATTTATCTGAACATCACCTTTCTGATACAGACATTTTGGTTTTACAGAAGGGCCTTACCTTTTCATCTTATACCCCATTTAATGTCTTTGTAGCAGTAAAAGACTATCACCTAACTGAGGAGGGAGATTTTAATACACCAACCGAAAAAGAGACTTTGATGATCTTAGAAGGGCTACTACAGGAGCAATATACAGGTGACTCAGGTAAGATACTGTACCTACAGTGATTAGAAGATCGGAAAAATGTTCCCCTTTATCTATATGTCCGGCAGTGGATCTCTTTGTGAAGTCTGTAACTAAGTAATTCACGAAGATGCCAATGAATCGAATACATGATAATCTTACATCTAGTCAACGCAAAAGTCTAAATAGACTACAGTCCTTAGAGGACGTAGAATTTAGGTCGGCAGATAAAGGTGGCAATGTGGTCATTTGGCCACGTAAAATGTATGAGATTGAGGCTTATCGCCAACTGAGAAATACTACCTGCTACAAAAAAAAACTTACCTTAAATCCTCTTTCATCTTACAGTAATTTTGTTATCTCATCTATTGGATACAGCCTTAAAGGGGTTGTCTTATCATGGACAATGGGGGCAGATCGCTAGGATATGCCCCCATTGTCTTATAGGTGCGGGTCCCACTGCTGGGACCCGCACCTATATCGAGAATGGCGCCCCGCAAGTGAAGGAGGTCCCATTACGCATGCGCATGCCACAACACCTCCAAGTAGGTCAATAATCTTGGGTTGTGGGGGCCTTTTTGAGAGCGTTTGCAAATTTTTAGACTACCATCTTAAACGCCTGGTGGAGTGTTTGCCTTTGTATCTTCGAGATACAGCCGATTTTCTTCAAAAGATTGATGGTATTCATTTGGATCCTGATATGATGCTGGTGACATGCGATGTTGAGTAGCTATACACCAGCATCAGACTCGAGGATGGAATTGAGGCGGTCTCGTACTTTTTGTCAATGAGTGACATACACCATGGAATGTCAAATTTTCTCATTGAACTATTAAGATTTGTTTTGTCACACAATTTATTCATTTTTAGTAGCTCCTTCTCAGTGATGGCCAGTTCGCAGTGTTCGCCAGCGAACACATCCGGGCTGCCATCTTAACTCACAAATCCGGCGATGCACAGGTAAGTCCTTACCTGTGCCTGTGCGCGAGCTGGTCTTAAACAAATGTGGTCACTGGGGGCAGGCAGTTCCGAGAACAGCCGCCGGGGGCCTTCATCTGGCTGTTCTTGGAACTGCCTGCTCCCGTGACTGCATCTGTTTCAGACCGGCTCTCGCACAGGTAAGGACTTACCTGTGCATCGCCAGACTTGTGAGTAAAGATGGCAGCCCGGATGTGTTCGCTGGCGAACACTGCGAACTGGCCATCACTGCTCCTTCTACCTACAGCTCCAGGGAACAGTTATGGGGGTGGCGTGTGCACCCTCGTATGCTAATCTTTTCCTAGGGCTGTGGGAGATGGAGCTATTTATGTCAGATTGGTTGTCGTCGATGGACCAGGTCATTTTTTGGGACTGGTTCATCGACGACATCTTTATGATATGGCAGGGCACATTGGATGTATTGCATCTGTTTTTTGAGGATCTCAACAAGGACAGATACAACATCCATTTAACTTAAAAATATAATCTGAAAAAGATTGATTTTTTTGGATGTCACTATTAAGTGTGATGATCTCTGTCTTTTGCAAACTAATGTGTATCGTAAATAGACCTCCGTAAATGCAATATTTACATGCCTCATCATCCCATCCTCCACAGACAATCAGAGGAATCCCAACAGGCCAATTCATTAGAATTAGATGGATTTGCTCCAGTGATGAAGACTTCGAACATCAGGCTGATATCATGAAACAACGCTTTCTTGAAAAAGGATACAGTAAGAGATCTATAAAGAGGGCATACAATAGAGCCAAGAATATATCACGTGCTACTCTGGTCCATCCAAGACAAAAGAAGGACTTAAAAGACACGGTGAGATATATTACTAGTTATCACACACAGTGGGAGAATATGCGCTCCCTGTTGGAAAGATTCTGGCCTATTTTAAGGGCAGACCCCATTTTGGCCAAATATCTGACCCCCCTATCCAGCTATTGTAGCTGAGAAATCAAGAAATCTTAGGAACCATTTGGTCAAATCATATAATCACCCAAAAAAAAGTTGGTGAATTCTTTGGATCAAAGGGACCGAAATGGGGATGTATTCCCTGTGGCAAATGTGTTGCGCGTCCAAACATAATACAAGCTACGGACTTTATCGATTCAGCTAAAAGGAAAACGTTTCAAATTGCTCACAGTATTACCTGTACCACTAAAGCTGTAATTTATTAAGCAACATGTCCATGGCCTAAGATTTATATTGGTCTGACCACGAGAGAATTGAAGATACGTGTCAGGGAACATGTTTGTGACATTGATAAATAAATATAAATATAAATATTATGATTTCCTTTATTTTTACATTTACATTTTTTCACCAACATGATATGAAATACTGTATATTATGTTAATTTCTATTTTGTATTTACTGGTGTACATATCATTATTTACACGTTTTGCTTAATTGATTGTTTATATGTATTTGCACGTTGTCACTATATTCTTTATGAACATTTTTGTTTTTTCTTACCAATTACTTATTTTTTTGTGATTATTTATTGGCATATTTATTATATGCTTCTAATCCACTAGCACTTTATTTTTTATAACACTTCAATATACACTCCTCGTTCTATTGCACATATGTAAAATTATATTACTGTGATGCCTGTGTGATATATATATCCTTTTATTAATCACATTGATATATAATGATCACTTTTGCTACACTAATGGGACGCTTGGTACGCGCTGATCTCCACTCGCTGATGTGTACCTGTATCTTAGTAACCGGAGGACGCTTGCGGTTGCGTGGCTGGCCATCACGTGACCGTGACGCGCTTCCGGTTTGATGCAGGCGGCACATCATGCTGGGGGAGATACATACGCATCTCATGCCGCCACTACACATCGGTAGGCAATTTTCATTATTCAGATACAATCCTTTGATTGGTGAGCTATGTATTCAAGAAGAGCCAGGGGTGTGCGATTCTCCTGAGGGTCTTCATTATATGATGGGTATGTAGCCTATGTTATTTGTTGTTTATTAGTTGTATTGTGTTATCTGGGTGGGAGCCCCTCTGCTTTTGAATTAGATACCTGTTTGACCTTTTTGTCCCGGCACTTGCACTTTACTAATAGGTAGTGAGTATCTATTTATGATATACGGGATTTATCTATTGTTGACTCCTCTTGTCTATTATGGACTCCTCTTGTTTCAATATACACTCACCTAAAGAATTATTAGGAACACCTGTTCTATTTCTCATTAACGCAATTATCTAGTCAACCAATCACATGGCAGTTGCTTCAATGCATTTAGGCGTGTGGTCCTGGTCAAGACAATGTCCTGAACTCCAAACTGAATGTCAGAATGGGAAAGAAAGGCGATTTAAGCAATTTTGAGCGTGGCATGGTTGTTGGTGCCTGACGGGCCGGTCTGAGTATTTCACAATCTGCTCAGTTACTGGGATTTTCACACACAACCATTTCTAGGGTTTACAAAGAATGGTGTGAAAAGGGAAAAACATCCAGTATGCGGCAGTCCTGTGGGCAAAAATGCATTGTGGATGCTAGAGGTCAGAGGAGAATGGGCCGACTGATTCAAGCTGATAGAAGAGCAACGTTGACTGAAATAACCACTCGTTACAACCGAGGTATGCAGCAAAGCATTTGTGAAGCCACAACATGCACAACCTTGAGGCGGATGGGCTACAACAGCAGAAGACCCCACCAGGTACCACTCATCTCCACTGCAAATAGGAAAAAGAGGCTACAATTTGCACGAGCTCACCAAAATTGGACTGTTGAAGACTGGAAAAATGTTGCCTGGTCTGATAAGTCTCGATTTCTGTTTGAGACATTCAAATAGTAGAGTCCAAATTTGGCATAAACGGAATGAGAACATGTATCCATCATGCCTTGTTACCACTGTGCAGGCTGGTGGTGGTGGTGGTGGTGTAATGGTGTGGGGGATGTTTTCTAGGCATACTTTAGGCCCCTTAGTGCCAATTGGGCATCGTTTAAATGCCACGGGCTACCTGAGCATTGTTTTTGACCATGTCCATCCCTTCATGACCACCATGTACCCATCTTCTGATGGCTACTTCCAGCAGGATAATGCACCATGTCACAAAGCTCAAATCATTTCAAATTGGTTTCTTGAATATGACAATGAGTTCACTGTACTAAAATGGCCCCCACAGTCACCAGATCTCAACCCAATAGAGCATCTTTGGGATGTGGTGGAACGGGAGCTTCGTGCCCTGGATGTGCATCCCTCAAATCTCCATCAACTGCAAGATGCTATCCTATCAATATGGGCCAACATTTCTAAAGAATGCTATCAGCACCTTGTTGAATCAATGCCACGTAGAATTAAGGCAGTTCTGAAGGCAAAAGGAGGTCCAACACCGTATTAGTGTGGTGCTCCTAATAATTCTTTAGGTGAGTGTATATACACTGCGTGCAGAATTATTAGGCAAATGAGTATTTTGACCACATTATCCTCTTTATGCATGTTGTCTTACTCCAAGCTGTATAGGCTCGAAAGCCTACTACCAATTAAGCATATTAGGTGATGTGCATCTCTGTAATGAGTAGGGGTGTGGTCTAATGACATCAACACCCTATATTAGGTGTGCATAATTATTAGGCAACTTCCTTTCCTTTGGCAAAATGGGTCAAAAGAAGGACTTGACAGGCTCAGAAAAGTCAAAAATAGTGAGATATCTTGCAGAGGGATGCAGCACTCTTAAAATTGCAAAGCTTCTGAAGCGTGATCATCGAACAATCAAGCGTTTCATTCAAAATAGTCAACAGGGTCGCAAGAAGCGTGTGGAAAAACCAAGGCGCAAAATAACTGCCCATGAACTGAGAAAAGTCAAGCGTGCAGCTGCCAAGATGCCACTTGCCACCAGTTTGGCCATATTTCAGAGCTGCAACATCACTGGAGTGCCCAAAAGCACAAGGTGTGCAATACTCAGAGACATGGCCAAGGTAAGAAAGGCTGAAAGACGACCACCACTGAACAAGACACACAAGCTGAAACGTCAAGACTGGGCCAAGAAATATCTCAAGACTGATTTTTCTAAGGTTTTATGGACTGATGAAACGAGAGTGAGTCTTGATGGGCCAGATGGATGGGCCCGTGGCTGGATTGGTAAAGGGCAGAGAGCTCCAGTCCGACTCAGACGCCAGCAAGGTGGAGGTGGAGTACTGGTTTGGGCTGGTATCATCAAAGATGAGCTTGTGGGGCCTTTTCGGGTTGAGGATGGAGTCAAGCTCAACTCCCAGTCCTACTGCCAGTTTCTGGAAGACACCTTCTTCAAGCAGTGGTACAGGAAGAAGTCTGCATCCTTCAAGAAAAAACATGATTTTCATGCAGGACAATGCTCCATCACACGCGTCCAAGTACTCCACAGCGTGGCTGGCAAGAAAGGGTATAAAAGAAGAAAATCTAATGACATGGCCTCCTTGTTCACGTGATCTGAACCCCATTGAGAACCTGTGGTCCATCATCAAATGTGAGATTTACAAAGAGGGAAAACAGTACACCTCTCTGAACAGTGTCTGGGAGGCTGTGGTTGCTGCTGCACGCAATGTTGATGGTGAACAGATCAAAACACTGACAGAATCCATGGATGGCAGGCTTTTGAGTGTCCTTGCAAAGAAAGGTGGCTATATTGGTCACTGATTTGTTTTTGTTTTGTTTTTGAATGTCAGAAATGTATATTTGTGAATGTTGAGATGTTATATTGGTTTCACTGGTAAAAATAAATAATTGAAATGGGTATATATTTGTTTTTTGTTAAGTTGCCTAATAATTATGCACAGTAATAGTCACCTGCACACACAGATATCCCCCTAAAATAGCTAAAACTAAAAACAAACTAAAAACTACTTCCAAAAATATTCAGCTTTGATATTAATGAGTTTTTTGGGTTCATTGAGAACATGGTTGTTGTTCAATAATAAAATTAATCCTCAAAAATACAACTTGCCTAATAATTCTGCACTCCCTGTAGAATACCATTGTAGTGCCATACCGTCCCTCAGGGGAACGGTACCTTTTCTACTATCGTTTTTATCTTTGCTAATCATGTTATGTCACATTTAATTATGTAATAAAGACATTTTTATATTTAAGCCATTTAGACTCTAGTGTCTTTTTGTAGGTATTTTTAATGGCGCAGGGTGGTAGCATCACTAGTGACCACAGGATACAATCATTGCCATAAGACATTATGTAAACATGGCTACACTATCGCATTGAATCATTCTCAACAGTTTTGGGGCACTTCCACACTGCATACACTGCAAATTATCCACTTTGGAACTGCAGTGGAAAATCCACAGTGTATTAGGGTAACAGCATAGTGGATGAGATTGCAACAATCTCATCCACATGGTGCCTTAACAAAATCTGATCACAACAGATGATATCTTTAGTCTGTGTTTAGTGACCTATTCTGTTGTACGCTCCACACATGTTGTCTTCACTTTGTGGCCTTGTGGGTGGGGAGGCCGAAGACTCAAGGGGAAAGAGGGTGATATAATTGTTGTGCACACAGGCACCGGGAGGCTGACTTTGTTGCTCTAGTCTATACATAGTGAACTATTCTGCTGTTATACATGTAGTGGCCAGGTTTGGGGTGGTCCAAAGCTATGCTGGGTACCCCAGACACCGTTGAGGTGTCACCACCTGTTGCTGCTCTCTGAAGGCATGGTACACTTTAGTGGGAAAAAAGTCCAGAGAGTCAGGGTTTGCAGTTAGACCAGTGTGCTTCTTTTTGGGGGGGAACTCAAGTGCAAGGCCCTGAGTTGGCTTCTCTAGTTTCCTCCCTGGCTAGCTGTCCCTCTCCCTGGCCGCTTTTAGACTAGTGAGTTGCATACTGCGGCCTCAAAGCGTGATAAGACAGCTCCCGTCCTGAACTTCCAGCACTGCCAGTGTCGCATAGCATTATATTGATTTATGATGCTATGTAACCCTTACAGTTCTGGAGTGTATTGGGTAATATTGGATAATGAGTTATCCAATACATTCCAGAACTGTAAGGGTTACATAGCATCATAAGTCAACACAAAGCTATGCAACCCCGGCAGTGCTGGACAGGAGCTGTCTTATACTCATGCTGCGGGTCCGCAGTATGCAACTCACTCATCTGAAAGGGGCCTCTTTCTCAGAAGGGTGGTACCCTTGCCAAAGTGCTGGTTGCCAAGGGACTGTTGCTCCGTCACCCAGATGGCCCTCTACTCAAAGAGCTCGTAACCTAGGGTCTGTGGCAGGGTATCATCTTCTCAGCATCTGCTCCTCTTATATACAATTTCTAGCTGAACTAGAATCTTCTAGTGGGAGGGATGGAGTGGAGAAACACAGCCTAAACAGAACCAATGTAGTAATTTCAGTCTGTCATACACTTGTATAGAGTTTCAACACTAGTCTATGGGAATGACTAAGTCGTTTTTCAAGACATAAACAAATCTTTAGATGTAAACAGAGCTAAAACAGACAGTTAAAAGGTCACCGAGTCATTGTCTCTCATAGTAGCTGTGAAAGATTTCTAACTTCTCAGTTCATAGATAGAATGTCCCAAAGTCTCTCAGTATCAGCTGACTGTGTATTAACCCTTTCCACACTACAGTGCAGATATATTGCAATAACATTGCAAATGAACAGGATATATTACAATAAACATAAAATGCAGCTCAACAATAGTATCTCAGTATAACTGTAAACAGCACAAATCATAGTGCAAGTTAAAGGGGTATTCCCATCTCACCACTTTCATCTCCTGTTGTCTACTTTTGCTCATCCTTGTTCCCCAGCTCTGAAGTCATGTGGTACTCTGCCCCTTTCATCACATGACATGTGCACGCTCCCGATGCACCTACAGAAACGTGTAATAGCTGTGCTGTTGCTCCTTGTAACCCTTGATAAGGTTATGAAAAGGGCTTGTGTGTGTGTAGTTAGGAGGAGGTTGGAGAAGTGGCACTGCACATCGCCAGTGTTATCTGTAGCCCAGGCAGCGTCCGTTTCAGTGTCTATGGATGTGACAGCTCACGAGACCCAAGTAGAAGGAATGCTGCAGACTGTTATCTCGGAGCTGCTCTGAGGTTAAGGCCTCATGCACATGACCATTATTTTGGTCCGCATCCGAGCTGCAGTTTTTGCGGCTTGGATGGGGACCCATTCACTTCAAAGGGGTCGCAAAAGATGCGGACAGCATCCGTTGCTCCGTTCTGTGGTCCGCAAAAAAAATATAACCTGTCCTATTCTTGTCCGTTTTGCAGACAATAATAGGCAGTTATATCAGACTGTCCGTGCTGTTCAGCAAATTGGGGAACGCACACAGACGCCATCCGTGTTTTGTGGATCTGCAATTTGCGGATCGTGTGCATCTGGCCTTACACTACTGTGTGCTGAGCCATCTTGTCTCTTCTCCCCAACCCCGTTCCTACCAGACCCTGCAGTGCATTCTCCTGTCCTACAGACCATGATTGTGGATTACAGCATTGCTGTGCCTCGCTGCTCATATGCTGTGTCTCTTCTGCTGCTCACCTCAATAAGGGCTGACGCTCCAGTGAGAGACTTGCAGAGGAGCACGGCATGAAGGCTGTGACAGCGGGTCCCTGCTCTGTGCATGATGCTGGAGGCAGCAGAAGCTGCCCTATTTACCTGCACAGCAGAAGATCGATACAGAGCGCCTTCACAGTTTAGGGACTGAAATACGGCTGTTCACTTCTACAGCACAGTGGATGGCCTGGGAGCTAGTGCACATGAGCAAGCAATGTGCGGTCCCGTCGGCCTGGCCAGCCACATAGAGACAAGCTTGGCCTCCACTGTAGCAGTAGCGCAGTGGTGGCTGTAAGTAATGGAAATAGAAGATAAACATAGAAGAGGAAGGAGGAGGAATACATAGCAAACAATTCAGAAAACAAATAAAAGGTAATTACAAAAGTTTATAATTTTACATTAGGAACTAGTTTAACTATGATCATCAAGAAGGGAATACCCCTTTAACTCTTTCAGATGCATAAAAGTAGTGAATTGATGGCTTTGTGTAGTAGCAATAGGGGGCAACGGTCCACAAACGTCCATAGTCCAAAGTACTCTTGGCTCAAGGGCACTACTCAAGTTCTGAAAACCATAAATATTTAAGCCCCAGAAAACTGACTTAAGGATTTCCTACTGAAATCGTCCCAAATGTCTCATTATGTTTTATTAGTCTCTAAATAAAAAGGGAACAATTAGGTGCATCTCTGCCCTGCCATGCGCTGGCTACAGGCTAGCATAGACATCAGCTATAACTTATGCCACTTTCTGGCAAAAGTTATTGCAATTCCAGTGGGCCACCTCCTTTTTGCGGCACTTCCGGAAAGTACAGAGAAGCTTAAAAAGTTGCAAATTATGGTGTACATTTAGAGCGTGCCATATTCTGCAAATTTTTTTACGCAACTATCTTGGCATGAAGACATTGATAAATGTCCCCATAGGAGGATATATATCAAAAGGAGTGTAAAGCAAAACTAGCTTAGTTCCGGATAGCAACCAGATTCCACCTTTCATTATCTAAAAGGAGCTCTGTTAAATGAAATTTGATTGCTTACTATGGGCAACTAAGACAGTTTTCCTTTATACCACTTTTGATAAATCTCCCCCTAGTGAGGCCGGGTGCACATACATCAGTTGTAGCCCACCAATTTATTTTAGTTTTTTTGTGGAGCCAGACACAATTGATAAAAGCACAGGTCCAGTTTCTATACACAAAAAAAAATAAAAAAATTATGCAGCACCCGATGTACACTCCATGCCAAAAAATAAATAAAAAATAACACACCATGAAGGAGTTGTTGGAATGAAACTTTCTATGTGTGAATGTAATGATTATAAAATATTAGAACGAAAGGATAAGTTTGCTGGAGAAAACTGTACAATTGAAAGGAGGCTGTGGTGCCCTGTTGGGCCACCCCTAGCCTGGATACAAGATGAGATATGGTTGGACATAGAGGCATACAGGTTCTGTATGGTATACTTCAGCACATTTACCCAAGAAATTGCAGCTGGGCCTATGGATACTGCACACTTATAGGTTGTTGAAGCTGGCGTCCCAACGCTTGATCGGCGATAAATCTGGCAACTGGGCAGGCCAAGGAGGTGTTGGAATCTGGCAAAGACATTCCTAGGAAACCCTTGCATTATCATGCTGAAAAATACCATTTGGAAACCCTGCCATGAGAGGCAGATCATCTGGCCGCAGGATGTCCTACACATATCGCTGGGTGTTAGTGCTTGATGTCGGATCAATTGATAATGTGTACTGCTGGGTCTGTCTCGGCCATCCAGAGCCTGTTCAACATGTATGCGTGTCCCCACCCAACCACTTAACAGCTGGGTCAGAACAGTTAAGATGGCGGGCAATTCGTAGAAATTACCATCTGCTTCTCTCAGTCCAGTCATGCGCGCCCTCTCACTTTGTCAACTGGGCAAAATGTTGAGTGTGTGATAGAGGCATATCTAACAATTACCAATCTCTCACCAAGAGGTACACTACCTAAAAGTAGCCTCTGAGAGCCTTTGTGTAGGGGAAGCACTTTAGTGCCCTGTTGTGGCAAGACCTAGACCAGTTTCTCTTTATGGTTTTCTGCCCTACGCTGGAAACTGAACCAAATCGCTAGACTTATGTGAAGAGGCTCTCAGACAAAAAGTATCTTGCCATGTACCAAATTTATCTTCCAGAATGGGACACTATGATGCATTTAGCTCTTCTCCAGACTGCCTAGCTCAGGTTTACATTGTCTCTTATGCAGGATTAGGAAATCTGCACCAAGATCTTTTCAACTGCAGCAAAACCTAAAATTGTCACAATGTCACGTTATGCGTTATATCGGATGATGGCCGAATGAGACTATACATAGCCTCAGTGCATTACCTATGCCCATTGTTTCTACCACAACACAATGAACAAAGCAGAGAGCTGTGTGGTCAGCAACACAATATTGCAGACAAAAAAAAAAAAAATTACAAAAAAAAAAAAATTAAAAAAAAAAAAAAAAAAAAAATAGTAATGTGCGAAGTATAACTAAAAGGGGTTGTCCAAGTTATATTAAACTTTGCCCTCTGCCAGTACATTGCATAAGAAAAAATAATCCTATGATCACCTGTCCTTCTCCCATTCTATGTATACAAGACTGCAGTGGTAACATTGATGTGTACGGCCCATGACTGCCGTAACCTATCATTGGTTTACTGGTCCTGCACCGTATACTGCTGAGACTAGGGATAGGCTGCAGCAGTCATTTAATATAACTCTTTGAATATATAATCCTAAATTTAAAAAAATACAAAAATACAAATAGGTTAAATAAATATGTTTTTAGGATGCCACTTTATTCCAAAAAGGACAGTGGTAGCGCAGCAGTCAGCCATGTATTTTACTCTATTTGAATGTGAAGTTTTTCTCTTCTGGAGGTTTCTTATCAGGATCTCCACCGTATTCCAAGTACAGGTTGTTGTAAGGATATTGCTTGGGAGCCTAGAAGGGAAACAGACAACATAAAGTAACGGATACATAGGCAGCAGTATAGACTGAGAAAAGTGTTTGTGATGGCCATCCAAAATTTCATTGACGGGAGAAGGGGGAGCTTCTCAAAGAAAGCCAGTATAAATATATGGTGGAACCGAAAATCTGTCACAGGAAATCTGATCTGGATAAAACAATGAAGTGGACATTTAGAGAGGTGTCACTGTATTTAGAAAATGGTAATATACAGTATCTTTAAAATCTAAAGAAACAGCACAGCACTCCAAGAAGTAAAGTGAAAAAAATTGATTTTATTCACTCAGAGAGGACTGAAATGTCGCAGTCACATGGGTGAATAAAATCCACTTTTTCCCCCTTTACTTCTTGGAGTGCCGTGCAGTTTCTTTTGGTTATTATTGGACCCTGGATCAAGGTCATATACACTGGCACCCATTACTCAGGAATTTTGGAGTTGTGCTACCCTTTACCTGTTGTATCTTTAAATCATAAATGAAAGAAAAGCATAGATTTCTGTGGTCACAGACCTGGACATGCCCTTTACACAGCGAATACACCTTGAAAAAAAACTAAACCACAGGGTACAATACACCTTTTTAACATTGCCCTTGTGAACCAATGAGGAGTAGGAGGAAGTTATGGGTGCAGGAAGCCACCTTAAAGCAGATAGGAGATAAATTGACATCAACCAATAATATGAGAGTCAACGTGTAAACTTATTGCAGGGAACCTGTCACTATGAAACAGACCAATGAAAAAAGTTGTAATACCAGCCAAATTTAAAAAATTTATAATTACCGTATTTTTCACTTTATAAGACGCACTTTTCTCTCCAATAGTTCAATAGCTCATTAGTATGCAGGAGGCGTGGGGAGTGGTGACTGTACTCACTGCTCCCTGGTCTTTTTCCAGGCACCAAGCTGCACTGTCCTGACTGCATACGGAGTCAGGACATGGTGCACGTAGGCATGCACTATGACCGGACGGTGTGCGCCATCAGATCACAGTGCAGTGCGGGGTCCAAAAGAAGACCAGGGAGCGATGAGTGCAGGAAGAGCACGCTGTCTGAGGCTGGAGAGGTAAGATTATTTTTTTTATGCCCGATATGAGTCCAGTTGAAAAATATATTTTTTTCTGATTTTCCTCCTCTAAAACCTAGATGCATCTTATAATCAGGTGAGTATTATAAAACCAAAAAATACAGTAAGCAAAACTTGTTTTTAGGGGGTTCACCGGGAAATTAAGAAAATGAAAACACAAACTTTATTATAAAGAGAGATGAGCGAATCGACAACTTGGAACCGAACCCAAGTTCGGGAAAAGGTTTTTAACAGTAGAAATACATTTTTTAAGTTATTACCCGAAGTCTCGCAAGACCTCGCGAAGTAATAACTTCGACTCATCTGAGCCAATACATTCTAATACTGTACGTCGCTCCGTACAGTATTCAAACAAGGTTTTATGGAAATCAACTTCGGATGTTTCATCCGAAGTCGATACACTCATCCCTAATTATAAATAAATTCCCAATATATTAGTCATAAAAGCTTGTTTTGTCTGTGGAGCAATCAGGGGAAATAAAATGGCTGCCGTCCAAAAAATACACACAAAACCTGTCCTAATCACACAGGAGGACAAGTTCCTTCACAACACTGAGCTAAAGAGCCGCCTCATCCTCCTCTCTGCTCTACATGTCAGGAATTATGATCCTGAATACAGCTGATAAGATCTTCAGCTGGATCTCCAGGGAATGAAGTTCATGAGGAGACACAAAGTACAAAGAGGAGGTGGGGATGTGGCTGATGAGCAGCAGCACTTGTATGCAGTCTCCCTTACCACAGCCCTACAAGTCCCAACAGACGCTTACATGATTTGGACACTGCAGCCAGTCATTAGTCATAGCTTTAACTAAGTACAGGCTGCACTGTCCGAAACGCATAAGCATCTGTTAGGACTTTTTGCATTTGCTATGTTACTAATAATCATTGAATAAATTGTTATTTTATGGAGATGTGTGCTGGAGAAGAACTTTTAATGTGTTTGTGACTACCTTGATCTGTTGCGGATATGGAGCTTCCTGTTGCGCACCATCGTGAAGCTGGGAAAGGGGTCAACGCTTCTAAATATTAGAGTTCGCTGGCTGGTTCAAGTTATAGTTTTTTTTATATTTGCACACCAAGAGTGTAAATTCTAAATTATGTTCATTGTACGTAGTTTTGTTAATTATAAAATACTTACAACAGGGGAATATGATGGAAACACTTGTCCAATGTAGAACAAGACAAACATTGTGCCCAGGAATACAGCCAAAACTTTACACATAGAACTGAAAGGTGCAGGGGTGGGAGACGTATCAACCCGGACACGGATGAACTTATCAAAGTCCCAGTGCATCTAAAAGAAAAACAAATAAGTGCATAAACTACTGAAACAATAAAAAAGGATGACTGCACATTATGGGAGACAGGTCCACTGCACTATTAGCCCACATGTTACAAAACAATAAAAAATTATATATATATAATAACAGCTATTAGAGTACAGCGGACTAACCCCCCCACTAAGTGGACTGATGACCATCATGTATACTAACAGATACAGAACAGCCATTCACAATATTTTTGGACTCTTTGGGCTAATATCAGAGCAGACTTGTCTCCATAATTGCTGCTCTTATAGTGGGCAGACTAATGACTGATACGTTTCAATGCAAACCAGCGTGAGCACACCAAGGCAGAGCCAAAGGGCCACAGCTCTCAGCTAAGCACTTCTGTCCCCTTGTTATAATGTTAAGCAGGGGTCCCAGCACCTGGAACCCCACTGATCTATGTCAGAAGTATGTATACATGACAAGTACCCCTGAATGTGTTTCAGTGGGGACGCAGAAATTACCATGTGTGGCACAAGCACAGGAAGTCGCCTTGCTCCCCCAAAGTGCAATGTTGTCCGTGTTAGCGATACTGCATATTGCTCCCCTAATTGCAATAGGTCTATGAAGGTTCTTCTGTATCCATGTAATGGTATATCAGTAGTAATAAGTGAGAACAACTGGATTTGTGCATTTTTTCTTTTCGCTAGTCGTCCGACGGGCTTTCTCAATTAGAATGGCTTGTACGAGAATGCTCCCACATGAAATACTGGTGACTCGTGATTCAGTCATGGAGGTAAGGTGTTGATTGAATTTCCATGATTGGAGCCATTAGGTGTGGTTAGAGCCGCATTGTAACGGACTTCTTGCCACTGATATTCCTCCCTGAACTAGACACTTACCACCTCTCCCCAATTTCTCCTAGAGACAGCATAGTCCCATTTGTACCAGGGGTCTCGTTCTTCCTGCGATTTGTCAGGCAGCATTGGATAATCACCATACCTATAAAAAGAACATCATAAGTAACTGATGACCGATACATGATTTACCAACTGAAGGATTATAATTTAGGAACTGCAATAGTGAAATGGGGATTTAACCCTTGCAAATAATCAATACCTTTCTAAGGCTCCTAAACACATGATTTTGCATTGGCTTTTTTCCACTACTAAAAAAATGACATACAAACCACTCGCATTGTTTTCATACTATATTCAGTTTTTATGGCTTTTTTCCCTGAAGAGAGAAGCGCCTGCATAACACCCTCTTTCCTCTCTACAGGAGAGAAGCGAGACGGATTAAAAATCGATGGGCCTGTCCAGATTCCATCCTTTACAGTGAGAAGGGAGAGTGTGATATGTGCGGGCTACTCATTCCTCATTCTAGCGATTAGTGAGCACTCAGACCCCCACCGATAAAAACTTTTTATATGCCTCCATGAAATATCATATGCCTCCATGACATATAAAAACTTTTACGAAAACTCAGGGAGCCTTAAATGTGATTGAGCTGAGACTGACAAAGTATAAACTGCTAGTGGTGCTTGGTCAATCGTCTCACAACCAAGCTGGTGCACCCTTTATTTTGGGTTCTGCAGCAGGGCTAATGTTAAAGCAGGGTAATATCAATAGTAGGTGGCATCCCTCCATGCTGGCATACAGGCTACCACTCTAGCATGGTAACGGTCATACAGATGCTGTCGTATGCTATTCCAAGCTCTCTCAACTTGGTCCTGTTCTTCAGTTAAAGGGAATCTGTCACCTGCTTTAACCATTTTTAAGCTGGCACCATCGCTATGTTGACTAAAGTACCTTATTTCCAGCAGTCTTCTTTTTACTTGATTTCGTTTTGTAGTTTTGATATAAAAGCGCTTTTTATGTTATGCTAATTGGGGTCCAAGGAGCCCAGAGGGGCGTTTTTTCCCCTCTCCGGAGCCCAGTGACGCCCCCCTGCAGTGCCCAGCCCGCCTTAATTTGAATTCCAAGAATGCCTCCTGATCATCAAATTACCTCCCACAGCCCGGCAAATGGTTCCGCCCCCTCCCCTCGTCATAGTCTACCTTATAGAAATGCCCCGTCCTTCTTCCTGTCTGCGGCCAGAAAACTTGCGCAGGCTCAGTACTGCCAGCGGCCTGCGCGATCATCAACCTCCTGAGGGCAACAGCCTCAAAAGTCTCACTGGGCATGTGCCGAGCCCAGTGATGTGACCTGAGCGCTGTTGCCCTCAGGACGTTGATGATCGCGCAGGCCGCTGGCAGTACTGAGCCTGCGCAAGTTTTCTGGCCGCAGACAGGAAGAAGGACGGGGCATTTCTATAAGGTAGACTATGACGAGGGGAGGGGCGGAACCATTTGCCGGGCTGTGGGAGGTTATTTGATGATCAGGAGGCGTTCTTGGAATTCAAATTAAGGCGGGCTGGGCACTGCAGGGGGGCGTCACTGGGCTCCGGAGAGGGGAAAAAACGCCCCTCTGGGCTCCTTGGACCCCAATTAGCATAACATAAAAAGCGCTTTTATATCAAAACTACAAAACGAAATCAAGTAAAAAGAAGACTGCTGGAAATAAGGTACTTTAGTCAACATAGCGATGGTGCCAGCTTAAAAATGGTTAAAGCAGGTGACAGATTCCCTTTAAGGTGGTTGTTGGCTGTTGTGTATTGGAGATCCGTCGCTCCATCTAGTCCCAGACACTTGATGGGAAAGAAATCTGGTGATCGAGCTGGCCAGGGGAGCTGCTGGATGCCCTAAAGAGCACATTGAGTAGCGGGCATTATTTTATTGGAACACCAGGTCTCCAGAGTCAAAAAAGGCAGTAGAGCTCGTTCCCCCATGTCCTGGACATACTCAAGGCTGGTCGCTGGTCAATGTTCCGTCCACAAATGGGAACGGCCATGGTATCTAAAGGCACCCCAAACAGACAGTTGGTGCTAGTTCTGTGCGTCTCCACACTATTCATGATGGCAATAGGCGCTCTCTTGCCCTCCTGCAAAATCTGATGCAGCCATAACTGGTACCAAGGCAGAACCTGCTTTCATCACTGAACACTACTGTTTTCCATTGACGGCCACATCGCAGCGTTCTTATTTCATTTTATGTTAGCGTATTTAAAAGCATAGAAGTATTGCTGACAGCCACATACACTTTAACCACCTCCGGACCGCCTAACGCAGATTCGCGTTCCGGAGGTGGCAGCGCTGCGCACAGTCACGCATATACGCGTCATCTCGCGAGACGCGAGATTTCGCTCAAAGCCGGCCCGCGCATGCGCATCGCGGGCCGGCAAAAGTTAAAGAACAAGTTCGTCACCAGCCTGCCAGCAACGATCATTGGCTGGCAGGCTGTCGATTTTCAAAAAATCCAATCACAAGCCATATAACAGATCATATTAGTAAATATGATCTGTTATATGGCTTCTCTGCTCCTCTGCTGGTCCTTTTCGTCGGTTGGATCCAGCAGAGGAGCAGACTGAACTGTGAGTAGCACCAAACACTTCACTGTAGCCCCAGATCACCCCCCTGCACCCCAATTAACCCTTTGATCACCCCTTTGATCGCCCCTGTCAATCACTAGTGAAAGGAAAAAAAGTGATCAGTGTAAACTGTCACTTTTTTTTTTTCACTGGTATTGGCTGTTAGGTTTTAGGGATAGTTTAGGCCCCTTGGTTAGGTAGTTTAGCGTGAGTTAGCGCCCAGCCCACCGCAGTCACTTATTTGCTGATTAGCGTATCGCTAATCAGCATTTGTACTTTTATAGTATCTGTAAGTGATCAAAACTGATCACTGTCAGATCTATAATTGTATTAGTGTCACGTTAGCTCGCCCTCCACCCAAAACGCAGTGTTTGCCCGATCAGGCCTGATCGGTCGCCCACACCCGCCCCACCGCAGTGACAAAAAATATATATTTTTTTGATCACTGCACATTCATTTTACACGCACTGCGGCGATAAAAAAATCAGTTTTGATATTTTTTATCAACCGCAGCGGCCTCCGGTACTTCGCTAGCCTCCCCTTTGTAAGACAGGCTTGCTTTTTTTCTTGGGTAGTCTCAGGGAATACCCCTAAATTTAGTAGTCCAAAATGTCAAACAGGGGGTATTCTTCTGAAGAGGCCTACAGGATTCTGACCCAGTCGGATGAGGAATGGGAACCCTCATCTGACGAATCTAGCGGGTCTGAATATGAACCTGTAGAAAGCAGTGGCTCTCTGACCCAAAGTTTGGACGAGGAGGTGGAGGTCCCTGGCAGCACCAGGCGTACCCGGCCCCGTGTCGCTAGACCACAGGTTATGCAGGATCCGCTTCAAGAGCAGCAGAGTGGGGCTGTCGCTGCCGGATCACGTGGTGAGGCATACACCAGCAGCGCAGCCCTCCCTGGACCTAGTACCAGCACTGCCGTACAACATGGTGACGTGGCGAGCACCAGACGGGCAGTTGAAGCTGGTATGGTGGCACGTGCAGTAGTTACCCCGTCGCAGCCACCGCACAGACAGGCCCGTAGAGCCCCTAGAATCCCTGAGGTGCTGGCAAACCCTGATTGGCAGTCACCAACTTCAGCCGCACCATTAGTTCCCCCTTTCACCGCCCAGTCTGGAGTTCGGGTTGAGACAGCTCAAATCGGTTTGGCCCTGGGATTTTTTGAGCTGTTCTTGACTGCGGAGCTCTTGGACTTAGTCGTGGCAGAGACAAACCGGTATGCCACACAATTTATATCCGCCAACCCGGGAAGCTTTTATGCCCAGCCTTTCCGGTGGAAACCAGTCCAAGTTTCCGAAATTAAATTTTTTTTGGGTCTTCTCCTCAACATGGGTCTAACTAAAAAGCATGAATTGCGGTCATATTGGTCCACAAACCCGATTCATCACATGCCCATGTTCTCTGCTGCTATGTCCAGAGCACGATTTGAGGCCATCCTCCGTTTCCTGCATTTTAGCGACAACACCACCTCCCGTCCCAGAGGCCACCCAGCTTTTGACCGGCTCCACAAAATTCGGCCCCTCATAGACCACTTCAACCAGAAATTTGCAGATTTGTATACCCCCGAGCAAAACATCTGCGTAGACGAGTCCCTAATACATTTTACCGGGCGCCTTGGCTTCAAACAATACATCCCAAGCAAGCGTGCTCGGTATGGGGTCAAATTGTATAAGCTCTGTGAAAGGGCCACAGGCTATACCCACAAATTTCGGATCTATGAGGGAAAAGATCAGACCCTGGAGCCGGTCGGTTGCCCTGACTACCTGGGGAGCAGTGGGAAGACAGTCTGGGACTTGGTGTCACCCTTATTCGGCAAGGGGTACCATCTTTATGTGGACAATTTCTACACAAGTGTGGCCCTCTTTAGGCATTTATTTCTAGAACGGATTTGCGCCTGTGGCACCGCGCGAACTAGTCGCGTGGGCTTCCCCCAACGGCTTGTAACCACCCGTCTTGCAAGGGGGGAGAGGGCTGCCTTGTGTAACGAAGAACTGCTCGCGGTGAAATGGAGAGACAAGCGTGACGTTTACATGCTCTCCTCCATTCACGCAGACACGACAATACAAATTGAGCGAGCAACCCGTGTCATTGAAAAGCCCCTCTGTGTCCACGACTATAATGCGCTCATGGGAGGGGTGGACTTCAATGACCAGATGTTGTCTCCGTATTTAGTTTCCCGCAGAACCAGACGCTGGTATAAGAAGGTGTCTGTATATTTAATTCAATTGGCTGCATATAATAGTTTTGTTCTCTACAGTAAGGCTGGGAGAACACGATCCTTCCTCAAATTCCAGGAAGAGATCATCGAGAACCTCCTTTATCCAGGAGGTTCCGTGGCCCCATCCACCAGTGTAGTTAGCCGTCTACACGAGCGACATTTCCCCAGTGTCGTTCCTGGTACCTCAACCCAACCGTCACCCCGAAAAAGATGTCGTGTCTGTAGCAGGAGTGGAATAAGGCGTGACACCCGCTATTTCTGTCCTGACCACCCTGCCCTATGCTATGGAGAGTGTTTCCGGAAGTACCACACACAGGTACACTTAGCATAGGGATTGCATCTCACAGGACAGGCACACAGGGCTATTAGGGCCCTTTTACTCACAGCTGCTGCAAACCTCTCCTTTCACCTGGGATAAAGTGCATAACGTACTTCGCCACATCTTTGGGCGATTTGCGCTTTGCACATTGTCCCATGGGGAAGGAGAGGTTTGTTCTATAAAGGTAAAAAAAACTAAACAAAAAAAAAAATACCGGTAAGTAAAAAAGTTAACGTTCAGTTAAAAAAGTTAAAAAAAGTTTATATGTTCTGTTCAAAAGTTATTAAATGTATTGCGTTGCGGCCTGTTTTTTTCTTTTTTGTTTTGTTTTTTTTACCTTCCAGGTGGACCAACCGATCGACTAGCTGCAGCACTGATGTGCATTCGGACAGAAGCATTGCGCTGCTGTCAGATTACACGCAAGTCGGTGTATGCGGCGCTGCAAGACGAGATTTCTCCTCTGCAGTAAAAGATACGTTTGCCGAGGCATATGAGCTGAGGAGGTGGCGGCGGTGTTCATATACTTTGGCAAACACTTTGTATATATATAAAAAAAAAAATCCCGGCAATGATTTATTCATCCACATTGATCGATGCGAATGAAGAAATCTGTGCCGTTCATTTTTTTCTTTCAGCCCAGAGGCTGAACGGAAAAAAAAAAATCTCATTACCCGTATGCTCAATATAAGGAGAATAGCAGAAACTCCTAATGCTGGGCATACATGTAATGATTGCGGAGACCCTCAAATGCCAGGGCAGTACAAACACCCCACAAATAACACCATTTTGGAAAGAAGACACCCCAAGGTATTCGCTGAGGGGCATATTGAGTCCATGAAAGATTGAAATTTTTGTCCCAAGTTAGCGGAAAGGGAGACTTTGTGAGAAAAAAAAATTAAAAAAAATCAATTTCCGCTAACTTGTGGCAAAATTTTTTTTTTTCTATGAACTCGCCATGCCCCTCATTGAATACCTTGGGGTGTCTTCTTTCCAAAATGGGGTCACATGTGGGGTATTTATACTGCCCTGGCATTTTAGGGGCCCCAAAGCGTGAGAAGAAGTCTGGTATCCAAATGTCTAAAAATGCCCTCCTAAAAGGAATTTGGGCACCTTTGCCCACCTAGGCTGCAAAAAAGTGTCACACATGTGGTATCTCCGTATTCAGAAGAAGTTGGGCAATGTGTTTTGGGGTGTCATTTTACATATACCCATGCTGGGTGAGAGAAATATCTTGGCAAAAGACAACTTTTCCCATTTTTTTTATACAAAGTTTGCATTTGACCAAGATATTTATCTCACCCAGCATGGGTATATGTAAAATGACACCCCAAAACACATTCCCCAACTTCTCCTGAATACGGAGATACCACATGTGTGACACTTTTTTGCAGCCTAGGTGGGCAAAGGGGCCCACATTCCAAAGAGCACCTTTCGGATTTCACCGGCCATTTATTACAGAATTTGATTTCAAACTCCTTACCACACATTTGGGCCCCTAGAATGCCAGGGCAGTATAACTACCCCACAAGTGACCCCATTTTGGAAAGAAGACACCCCAAGGTATTCGCTGATGGGCATAGTGAGTTCATGGAAGTTTTTATTTTTTGTCACAAGTTAGTGGAATATGAGACTTTGGAAGAAAAATAAAAAATAAAAAAATAAAAATCATCATTTTCGGCTAACTTGTAACAAAAAATAAAAAGTTCTATGAACTCACTATGCCCATCAGCGAATACCTTAGGGTGTCTACTTTCAGAAATGGGGTCATTTGTGGGGTGTTTGTACTGTCTGGGCATTGTAGAACCTCAGGAAACATGACAGGTGCTCAGAAAGTCAGAGCTGCTTCAAAAAGCGGAAATTCACATTTTTGTACCATAGTTTGTAAACGCTATAACTTTTACCCAAACCATTATTTTTTTTACCCAAACATTTTTTTTTCATCAAAGACATGTAGAACAATAAATTTAGAGCAAAATTTATATATGGATGTCGTTTTTTTTGCAAAATTTTACAACTGAAAGTGAAAAATGTCATTTTTTTGCAAAAAAAATCGTTAAATTTCGATTAATAACAAAAAAAGTAAAAAGGTCAGCAGCAATGAAATACCACCAAATGAAAGCTCTATTAGTGAGAAGAAAAGGAGGTAAAATTCATTTGGGTGGTAAGTTGCATGACCGAGCAATAAACGGTGAAAGTAGTGTAGGTCAGAAGTGTAAAAAGTGGCCTGGTCTTTCAGGGTGTTTAAGCACTGGGGGCTGAGGTGGTTAAAGGGTTATTCCCCCATCAAGTGATGGCATATCCCTAGGATTTAAAGGGTTTCTGTCATGGAAAAAAACGTTATGTAGCGATTTGCTAATGTCAGCAGTACATAACCGTATGCTTTATAACTCCCTGCCTGCCGCCGTTCTCTTAAAATAAAGACTTTTATAATATGCTAATGAGCCTCTAGGTGCTATGAGGGCGTTGCTGCAGCACCTAGAGGCTCGGTCTACTACCTCCCCGGCAGGCCTGTGACTTAATCGGCGCAGGCGCAGTGAGGAAGCTGGCAGCAACCAAGCATCCTTCACTCACTGCGCCGTATACTAAACGGGACGGCGCGGGATTATGAGGACGATGCGGAGAAGAAGGACGTCAATCAAGTGGACCTAGGCGTGCCTAAGGGTGAAAAGACGGAGCCTCTAGGTGCTGAAGCAACGCCCTAATAGCACCTAGAGGCTCATTAGCATATTTTAAAAGTCTTCATTTTATTTTAAGAGAACGGCGGCAGGCAGGGAGTTATAAAGCATACGGTTATGTAGTGCTGACATTAGCACATCGCACATAACAGTCATCTACATAGCGGTTTTTCCCGTGACAGAAACCCTTTAAGATGGGAATCATCCTTTCGTGTTTACACAGTATTTTTGCCACAGATTTTGGTCACATTTTCTGCACCAAAACGCACAGCAAAAAACACCCAACGTTAACATTTTTTTTTTTTGCAGAAATTGCCACAAGAGGCTGCGTGTTGGTCTGAAGGTCAGCCTTTGATTTCTGAGAGAGAAGTAGAGGTAGAAGAGAAGACCAGAAATGACACCAGTGTCCTCACCCCATTCCATCATCTGGGTAAGGTTTGTAGTCCTCTAATAACATGTTATATTTCTTGGCTGCAGCCGCCCTTTCTGCTTCAGTCTTGGGATAACGTCCAGGCAAAAGATCCTTTGGAAGGTCAGAAGCTGAAAAACACATAAAAGAGTAGATTGGCTTGTGGCTGCTTCCAAGTTCTTACTAACGTGTGGCAGTCTCTGCCAGGAACGGGGGTCCGGACAACCCTCATACTAGGGAGTGGAAGTGGTCTCAGCCCTCGGACCACAACTGTTACCACATTTATGGCATCTAAGAAAACGTCTTTTAAGGGTCACCTCTCCGAAGTTCTGCACAAACTATTTTATTTACCGAGGAAACCCACCAAGACAAGGGCAGAAGACCCAAACTGCATGCAGATGTTGGCCTTGGTCAGATTCTAACCCAGAGCTGCAATAACAAAAAAACCATAGCAACCTCATGGCTTTCTTTTTCAATTTCACAACACAAAGAATTTTTCCATTTGCCAATACAAGTGACAGAACCCAGCAGAGCATCACCGGCAATAGGAGAAGTGGGGGAGGCTTCATCTTTCCTTTGCCAAACCCCTATTCTTGCACAATTCCTGTAAGGAGTTGGTACAAGAACATTTGCCACCTATCCACAGAATAGAAGATAAATAGGATTGCTGGGGGGGGGGGGGGGAGGGGGGTCTGATTGTTGGAACCCCTCTGTGATACCGAGAGCAGGGGTTGCCGAGTACTTTGTGCCAGGAGAGCGTCAGTGAACACTATGGGACTGCCAAGGACACAACTTGCCATCTCTGACAGTTCCCTAAGTGAAGGATGTGGTGATCAATAATGCGCAGGGTACTCGGGGACCCCTGTTCTTGGGACTGGTAGGGAGCCCAGCATTTGGACCCCCCAATGATAATACATTTATCACTGAACCATAGTTCTTTATGGGCCAAACCCTTTGGACAAGTAACTTAAGTGCTGATGTATAATGATCACAGACTGCTGTAGATGTGATAGAGAGGTTGTCAGATAGGTGCAGGTCCCACCCCTGTCTCCAGAGCTTGGCCTCTGAATAGTGTTGAGCGAACTTCTGTTTTAAGTTCGGCGTCTAAAGTTCGGCTTCCGGTTAGCGGAGAATCCCGATATGGATTCCGAATTCCGTTGTAGTCCGTGGTAGCGGAATCAATAATCGGCCATTATTGATTCCGCTACCACGGACCACAACGGAATTCTGAATCCATATCGGGATTCTCCGCTAACCGGAAGCCGAACTTTAGACGCCGAACTTAAAACAGAAGTTCGCTCAACACTACCTCTTAACTTAGGCTACTTTCACACTTGCGGCAGAGGATTCCGGCAATCCGGACGCAAACGGATGGCATTTGTCAGACGGATCCAGATGCGGATCCGTCTGACAAATGCATTCATATACTGGACCCATCTCTCCGGTGTCATCCGGAAAACCGGATCCCGTATGTATTTTTGCATTTTTAAGGTCTGCGCATGCGCAGAGCGGAAAACCGGATCCGTTTTGCCGCAACACTTAATGCCGGATCCGGCACTAATACATTTCAATGGAAATTAAAGCCGGATCTGGCATTCCGGCAAGTGATCAGGATTTTTGGCAGGAGAGAAAAGTGCAGCATGCTGCGGTATTTTCTCCGGCCAAAAAACTTAAGAGGGACTGAACTGATGCATACTGAACGGATTGCTCTCCATTCAGAATGCATTAGGATAAAACTGATCAGTTCTTTTCCGGTATTGAGCCCCTGGGACGGAACTCAGCGCCGGAAAAGAATAACGCTAGTGTGAAAGTACCCTTAGCGGCGCAAAAGCACTGACAACTCCCATTCACCTCTATAGGACTAATAGAAATAGACTTGCGGAACTCCTGTAGCGCCATGTGCGACTTTTCTCCCTTCACTTTGGGGTCCCGTTCTGGAGACAGGAGCGGGGTCCAGAGGTGAGCACCTATAGGACATTGGTGGCATATCCAAGATGGGAATAACCCACAGTCACTCCGGTGCTTCTGCCGGTCTCTGAATCCCTCTCCTATGTATAGCTGTATTTCATATCTACTCAGAGAGTATGTATGTATGTATGTATGTATGTGTATGTATGTATGTGTATGTGTATGTATGTATGTGTGTATACACACACATAGCACATGCACATGCACATGCACATAGCACTGCAGCTGTCACTGCCCCGTCCTGGGTGAAGGTGACTCGCTGCGCCCCTGCCCGCGCCCTCCAGAGCACAACCGTTGGATGTAACTACATGTCACCTACCTGCCCGGACACTAGAACACTGCAGGACCCGCCCGGCACCGGCTGCCCGTCCAGCAAGAGATGCCAGGGCAGCTCTGCGGGTCACCGCCGCCAGTAACCCGGCTCTGAGCGCCGCCATGATAACACAGCCTGCAGCACCCACCACGCAGGCGCAGACGGTACGGGATCCACGGAAGGACAAACTATGGCAAAGACTAACTTTGAACTACGGTGCCTGCTCAAGACCAAACGAAATAAATCGCTTTTTGTACAGCGTTCGATATTGACCCGGGACCATTTATCCTTGTTCTGTTCTAAAGGGGATTATTATTATTTCTCAGTCTGTCTTTTTTTTTTTTTTATATATATATACTTTAATCAGATATATGGGTGACAATGAGCAGAATTATACAAATTCCTACGCTGAAGGTCATATTGAAATATACTTAGTTATCGAAGTGATACAATTCAGGTGTCCCCAGACAGGATGCAGACCTCCCAAGTGTCCCTCTTTTGGAGGGACAGTCCCTCTTTTTGACCCAAGTCCCTCTGTCCCTTTTTGATCCTTAAAGGGGTGTTCCCATCACATACAGTGGGGGCATATCGCTAGGATATGCCCCCATTGTCTGATAGGTGTGGGTCCCACCTCCGAGACCTGCACCTACAACGAGAATGGAACGGGGGGATCTGTGGCTGGAGGACCCCGGATTTCCCAGGGTCCATCCACCACCAAGCGCTGCTCCCATAGAAGTGAATGGGAGCACACTGTGCACGCTTGGCCCCTGCTCCCAATCATTTCTATGGGGCCCTCAGCTTTTTTTGGAGGCCCCATAGAAATGAATGGAGGGCGGCTGCAGATGCGCAGTGCGCCCCCCGTTCATTTTCTGGCTCTGTTCTCATTGTAGGTTCAGGTCCCAGAGGTGGGACCTGCACCTGTCAGACAATGGGGGCATATCCTAGCGATATGCCCCCATTCTCTGTGACGGCAAAACCCCTTTAAATGTCCCTCTTTTTGACCTGGGGAATTCATGCATAAATGTGCCTTAAAATTTTTTACTAAATAGCTCCTTACTAAATTATCTGTATGGTTTCTACCTGTATATTAGACCAGAACTTCATTATTTGGTGCTGTTTGTACCTTAAAATATCTATAATCTGATGATTTATGAGCTAATATTTAAATGGATATTGAAGTGCAAGGAAAAAAATTGTCCCAGGGGCTCCACATGCTGTAAATAAAAAAAAGAATATAGGAACTTACACTCACCTATCCGATCCCCAGCTACTGCAGTTCTGACCGAGTCAGTAATTATGCTATGGGCAGAGTTTGAGGCCTGGCCTAGTATAAAAAAAAACTGCCGTGATGCTCACCGCACATATTGTTCCTCTTTGCGATTTTCAAAAGTTGGTAGGTATGAGGATGGGTGACCATGACTTTCTGCCCAGGTGACACAGTTGCAGTAGAAGTCACATGACAAGTGATACAACTGCTCATATACTGTAAGTATTTCTCTAGTATTATACTAATAAAAAAAAACATACAAGACCTGAGGTCATCCCTTTCTGTTAAGTCCTTAAAGGGGTTGTCAGATTTCATGATATTGATAGCCTATCCTATCTCCATTTCAAGTGAATGGGGCGAAAAGCTGTAATTACCCTGTGCCCTTGCTACAATCTAGACAGCTGATTGGCAGGGATACTGGAAGTCGCGCCCCCACCAATCTGATATGGTGACCTGTCCTGATAATTTGTCATCAATATCATGAAACCCCTATAACTCCTCAATCCATATGCCATACATTTACGGTATTATGCGCGCGCAATTGTACGGAGAATGCTGCTGCGGTAAGCCCACTCCATACACGGCAGGCGCCGGCTGTATCATACAGCAGACACCCGGCTGCAATGATGGGGAATGGCTAACCCTGTCATTTAACCCCTAAGATGTTGTGATCAACGCTAATCGCGGCATCTGTGAGGAGCCCTAATAGTGAAATCGTAGGGCTGGACGTTTCTGAAGCTTACCAGGCCTGCCATGTATAAGAACCCTATTCACCCTAGATCTCTATTAGTGTGAATAGGACAAAGGATCAAAAAATCAAATGTTCTAGCCCCCAAAAGGGGCTAATAGTTATTAAATAAAAATACCAAAATATTAAAAGTTCAAATCACTCCCCTTTCCCAATTTTACATATAAAAATAAACATATTAGGTATTGCCACGTCCGAAAATGTATGAATTATTAAAGGGGTTATCCGAGTTAATAAAAAAAAAAAAAAAAAAACACTTAAAATCCATCAGGATATACATATAATTTGGTTAAGCTTGATTTCATCAAGTTAAAACCCATATTTGCACCTTTTCATGGTTCTGTCATTGCTGTGTTTACATGCTGCAGTACAAGGTGAGGGGGCGTGTACCAACAAAGCCTGAGCTCTGCCTCATGAATATTTCTGGGCGTGAACAACCTGCCCTTCCCCTCACCCTGCTCTGCACACACAGGGCAGAAGACCTCCCTGTCACATTGCAGCTGCACAGTGTAAGTTATGTTATTTTACATACATTTCTTTCATGTTTGGTTTTGTTTCTAGTCTAAAAATGTTCTGTTATTACAGTATATCAAGGAGGACGTATTTGCACTAATTCCAAATTCCGTCACCATAGAAAATGAATGGGTCCGCACCCGTTCCGCAAAATTGCAGAACAAATGCGGACCCATTTGCGGATGTGTGAATGGAGCCTAAGGCTACTTTCACACTAGAGGCAGGATCGATCCAACAGGCTGTTCACCCTGTCGGATCCGCCCTGCCGCTATTTTGCCGTGCCGCTGGACTGCCGCTCTGTCGCCATTGACTATAAAGGGGACGGTGTTGGAGCTATGGCGCAGCACGGCAGTGCACAGCGAGCGGCCACTTGACTCAAAGTCCTGGATTTTCGACTTTTTATGGTACTTTCACACTAGCGTTAGTGTGATCCGGCAGGCAGTTCCATCGTCGGAGCTGCCCGCCGGATCAGGCAATCAGTGTGACAACTGACAGCATTTGTAGACGAATCCAGGTGGGGATCCGTCTAGAAATGCATTGCAATAACGGATCCGTCTATCCGCTTGTCATGCGGATGGACGGATCCCTCTGTCAGTCTTTTTCACATTTTTCATGTTCTGCGCATGCGCAGACCGGAAGGGCGGATCCGTCCTTCAGTTGTTTTGCAACGCTGGATCCGCACTGCAGCTCCGTCGTCGGAGCTGCGTGCCTGCTGGATGCGCCGATCAGTGTGACAAGTGACAGCATTTGTAGACGGATCCAGGTGCGGATCCGTCTAGAAATGCATTGCAATAACGGATCCGTCCAGCGGCACCGTCAAAAAGCGGCAGGGCGGATCCGACAGGGTGAACAGCCTGTCGGATACTTCCTGCCGCTAGTGTGAAAATATCATTAGCATTATCTGTATCTAAGGGCTCTTTCACACTTGCGTTCTTGTCTTCCGGCATAGAGTTCCGTCGTCGGGGCTCTATGCCGGAAGAATCCTGATCAGGATTATCCTAATGCATTCTGAATGGAGAGAAATCCGTTCAGGATGCATCAGGATGTCTTCAGTTCCGGAACGGAACGTTTTTTGGCCGGAGAAAATACTGCAGCATGCTGCGCTTTTTGCTCCGGCCAAAAATCCGGAACACTTGCCACATTGAAAGGCATTGATCCGGATCCGGCCTTAAGCTAAACGTCGTTTCGGCGCATTGCCGCATCCGACATTTAGCTTTTTCAGAGTGGTTACCATGGCTGCCGGGACGCTAAAGTCCTGGCAGCCATGGTAAAGTGTAGTGGGGAGCGGGGGAGCAGTGTACTTACCGTCCGTGCGGCTCCCCGGGCGCTTCAGAGTGACGTCAGGGCGCCCCAAGTGCATGGATCATGTGATCACATGGATCACGTCATCCATGCGCATGGGGCGCTCTGACGTCATTCTGGAGCACCCCGGGAGCCGCACGGACTGTAAGTATACTGCTCCCCCGCTCCCCGCTCCTACTATGGCAACCAGGACTTTAATAGCGTCCTGGGTGCCATAGTAACACTGAACGCATTTGGAAGACGGTTCCGTCTTCAAATGCTTTCAGTACACTTGCGTTTTTCCGGATCCGGCGTGTAATTCCGGCAAGTGGAGTACACGCCGGATCCGGACAACGCAAGTGTGAAAGAGGCCTAAGCAATATCTATATTATTCAAATATATATTCAATATGGATATTGCTTAGATAAATCCATATATTGGTGGCAGATAAGGATTTTATATAGCTGAATAATGATGATGATAATAATGATGGCCAATAATTTATTTATATTTCCCAGGGGGTGTTGAAAGTGTACTAGTGTGGGGGGGGACCAGGGCTGTAATAATGATCCCCAGACGCAGAGGGGAACGTTTACAAACTGCCACCTCTAGCCCCAGTGAATGCAGGAGGGACAAACATACCCTGTGCTGCTGGAGATCACTCTGGTTTGTACTGCACATGAGTGATCGCATAGCAGAGCCGAGGCAGTGACAAGAGCTGGAGGGGGGGAGGGGGGAGGGCACCAGAGGCGTCTCGTTTACAGAGCCTGGACACTCCCTCAAGCAGGGAAAAGCTTGTAAACGAAACGTCACCAGCAGAGCAGGCTTACTGACGTCAGGTGTAACATGACCCTGAACTGAACTGGCCAAACAGTGATAGGTGATAAAAGTGATTTTAAAAATCTTTCACTGGTCTACAATAAATGCAATTAGAATAGATTTATTTAAGTCGGATAACCCCTTTAAAATATTTTTTAAAATTAATGTGCTGTGAATGCCGTAATGGAAAAAAATGAAAAAGTCATCTTAGTCATCTTCTCCCCCACAAAAAATTGGATAACAGTGATCAAAAAGTTGTACATACCACAAAAATGGTGTCAATAAAAACTACAGTTTGTTCCACAAAAACAAGCCCTCATACAGCTCTGTGGACGGAAATAAAAGAAAGTTATGGCTGAATAATGATATAAAAACTATGCAAGTTTGGTATCGCCATAATCGCATTGATCTGCAATATAAGGACATCATGTCATAGCACAGTGAACGCCGTGATGTAAAAACCCAAAAAACTTTGGCTGAATTTATTTTTTCTTTTTAAATTTCCCCCACAAAAAATTTGTCCCTGTTTTCTATTACAAGACATGGTAAATTAAATGGTAGCATTAAAAATGCATCTTGTCCTGCAAAAAATAAGCCCTCATATGGCTATTTGAACAGAAAAATAAAAAAGTTATGCCAATTGGAATGTGGAGAAGAAACATCAAAAATGCAAAAATGAACACAGGCCTAATCTTTAAGACCTCTTTCACACGGGCGTCGCGTGTGAGGGCCGGATAGGATGCGGGTGCGTTGTGGGAAAATGCACGATTTTTCTGCACTAGTGCAAAGCGGCATGTTTGGTACCCAGACCCGAACCCGGACTTCTCCACAGAAGTTCGGGTTTGGGTTAGGTGTTGTAAATTAAGGATGGAGGGGTTAAAAAATTTTTTTTAACTCACCTTATCCACTTGTTCGCGCTGCCCGGCTCGTCTTCTTTCTTCTTCTATGATGACCTCGGAGGAAAAGGACCTTTGGTGACGTCACTCTGCTCATCACATGGTCCATCACCATTGATGGATCATGTGATGGACCATGTGATGAGTGCAGTGATGTCACCAAAGGTCCTTTTCCTCCGAGGTCATCATAGAAGAAGAAAGAAGACGAGCCGGGCAGCGCGAACAAGTGGATAAGGTGAGTTTAATTATTATTATTATTTTTTTAACCCCTCCATCCTTAATTTACTGTATTGAGAATGCTATTATTTTCCCTTATAGCCATGTTATAAGGGAAAATAATAATGATCGGGTCCCCATCCCAATCATCTTCTAGCAACCGTGCGTGAAAATCGCACCTCATCCGCACTTGCTTGCGGATGCTTGCGATTTTCAAGCAGCCCCATTCACTTCTATGGGGCCTGCGTTGCGTGAAAAACGCACAATATAGAGCATGCTGCGATTTTCATGCAACGCACAAGTGATGCATGAAAATCACCGCTCATGTGCACAGCCCCATAGAAATGAATGGGTCCGGATTCAGTGCGGGTGCAATGCGTTCACCTCACACATTGCACCCATGCGGAAAACTCGCCCGTGTGAAAGAGGCCTAAGAGGTTAAATATTCTAGTCAGCTGCATCTGCTTCTGGGAAAGCTGGAGTTGTCACCCAACTTTCCTAGGCTCCCGGCCTATAAATTTGCATAGGAGAAGGGGTCAGACCTGATGGGATTTAATGGCCATAGGAATTATCAAATCATATATGGCTGAGATCAGTATACCTGACCTATGTTGTGCCCAGAGAGGTGACCAGGTTACGGAAACAGTGCAGCACAGCTCGTTCAGCTGTTTCTGTAAGGGCATCGTGACTATTATTTTCCATTCTTCTGCTTCATTATAAAAGCAGAAGAACGAAAATAACGGAAGTGCCAGATTCGACACATAACTGACAAGAACAGAACCTAACAGATCCTATTGACTATAATGGGATCTGTTCAGTTTTCATTCTGGAGAGCATTTTTTAGCAGAGAAGAAGGTCATTTATGCAGGACTTTTCTCTCCGATATTTTTGACCATTTCTGTAAAGGAAGCCCTGAAGGGAGCCCCAAATGCAGATGTGAACATGCTCTAACCCTGACCATCTCACCAGTTGGTTGGGTGACAACAGTTCTCCACATAGGTGTGGCTTCAGCTATGTGCAACCAACATTGAACAGACGTTTATGGCGTATTATAGGTAATACATTTTTCAGGACTTTTTTTTACCATGGGACCATGTAATTTATGTGAATGTCCCCACCAACCTGAATAGGGAATTGTACTCCTATCTCCTCATAGATCGTTAATTGTTGACTTGTTTGTTGCTATTATAAATTACTGTGGAACAGAGTTGCTAACCAGAATTTTCCTTTTTTCTGGACAACTTATCCCAAAATCCCGGACATCGACATAGGCATGGTGTTAACCATGGTGATGGATCATGTGATGGACCATGTGATGAGCGTAGTGACATCATCAAAGGTCCTATTCCTGACAGATGAAGACAGAAGAGATGCCGGCTGCGCGAACAAGTGGATTAAGGTGAGTTAAATTTTTTATTTTTATTTTTTTAACCCCTCCAGCCCTACTGTACTATGCATTCTGTTTTCAGAATGCTATTATTTTCCCTTATAACCATGTTATAAGGGAAAATAATAATGATCGGGTCCCCATCCCGATCGTCTCCTAGCAACCGTGCGTGAAAATCGCACCGCATCCGCACTTGCTTGCGGATGCTTGCGATTTTCACGCAGCCCCATCACTTCTATGGGGCCTGCGTTGTGTGAAAAACGCACAAAATAGAACGTGCTGCAATTTTCACGCAACGCACAAGTGATGCGTGAAAATCACTGCTCATGTGCACAGCCCCATAGAAATGAATGGGTCCGGATTTAGTGCGGGAGCAATGCGTTCGCCTCACGCATTGCACCCGCGCGGAAAACTCGCCCGTGTAAAAGGGGCCTTAGTCTCTTGTCAACCCCAGTGATAGGTTTACACTCCCTAGCTGTGCTCCAAATTCTGTTCTGTGTGCATTTGGATTGCTTATTGGATTGACCTCGGCTTGCCCTTGACCACTCTCTGTCTCGTGATTTGGTACTGTGTTTCCTGTCTGGTTCTGACTTCGGCTTGGCTATTCTGACTAACTTCTGTCGTCTGATTTGGTACTGCATTATCCACCCGGTTCCGACCAATTCCTGTACAACTACGTCTTTGTGTAGTTTCTTTTTCTGTGTGTGTGTGTGTGTGTTAGTCCTGCACCTAGCAGAGTAGGGAACATCGACTAGTTACGGACTTGGCGCCTAGGGCTTGCACTGCAAGTAGGAAAGGAAAGGGGGCTGGGTTCCAGTTAGGGTTCACCGTCTGTGCTGAAAACTCCTCAGTCAGATGCAATGTGTAATGGTACAGTGATGTGTACTCTGTGTAGCTCGAAAAATGTGTTTTATAAACAAGTTCGCCAGACGACTAGCAGAAAGGAGGCTAGACAGAAGTACTAAATAAGCCATCTTAGAAAAATGATTGGCCACCATCCAGATTACTGTGCATCCCGAGGATAGGGGAAGGTAAGGGATAAAATTTATAGCAATATGCTGCCAAGGGGCATCAAAGGCAGAGGAAGCAAAAGACCTGCAGGTTTTTGTTTAGGAGTCTAGTATTGGGCGCAGGTTGTACTGGAAGCTACATAGCCCTTCATGTCCCTTCAGATCGTGGGCTAACAATAATGTTGAAAGATCTAAGTGGCAGATTTTAATGAACGTGAACTTGTCCACATTGGCTGTGGACAGGCGGCTGCGCTTCTCTTTGATAACCCCCTCCTGCCACGCTAAACACACATTCAGACAATACACTGGCTGCAGGGCAGGCCAGCACCTCCAAGGCATAAAGGGCAAGCTCAGGCCATGTGCCCAATTTGGAGACCCAGAAGTTGAAGGGGCAGACCCATCAGTCAGTACGTGTAGGCGTGTGCACACATACTGCTCCACCATGTCGCACGTCCCTGTGATGTCCACGATCCAATTGGATATCTGCTCAGGAGAGGCCCTGCTGCCACTTTGTTGACTCTAGATAACCTCTCACATAACTGATTTCCCATGATCGTATTTAATTCACTTGCATATATTTAATATATACTTATGGTATGATTTTTTGTATTAATATTTATTTTCACTTTCCTTGCCACTCACCTTTTTCGTTTTCCTGTTAGTTTCCTCACTATATTCTCTCTTGTCACCCTTTTTCACATATCTTTCACTTATTTTGGTCTTAATTAATTGGTCTTAATTCCTATATCATGCAATCTTGTGGTTTATGCTTTGCGGCATTTATGGGAGGTCATTTGCATGTTGATGTTCCGATCACGTGATCTACGTGCTTGGCGCGTCATTAGCCATGTGACCGAATTGGTAATTTTGCTCGGGATCAGCTCCTCCCCTCCTCTTCTTGTATTTAGGGATGTCCGTGTATAATATTATGTTTTTGAGACATCTCCCCTTCCAGGGGGACTTGATTACTATTATTGCTGCTCCTGTTACTTTTTTGGATATGATATCTAAGCGGCTTGTTTGTATATATTATTGTAGTACTGGTAGGTGTGGCTGGCGTGACGTTGCACTGACGTATCGGTCACGTGTGTCCCACGTGACCGATGCGTCACAGCGGCCGCGCGTCCAGCTTCACACAACTGTGCTAAACCGGCCCCCATTTTTTAGACCACCTGACCCACTATGCGAGTTTCTATTGGAGAGTTAGTCTCCATGACACACCTAATGATGATGGTATTACCAATCTGCACCTGTGAGGACGCTATAAAAAAAGGATTGTGTTATGAGTTTCTTATCCCCGGAAGAAGCCAGTCCACTGGCGAAACGACGTTGGGAGGAGGAGACTAAAGGGATCGGCGCGCACCTTTGGGGTATTTACTGTTTATTTCCACATTTAATTTGCTAACTTTCTTAGCGGACCTTTATGTCCGGGGGTCACTTGTTCCTTGTTGGTTCTATGTGTGGCTTTTTCTTTTGACACTGGATGCCCCTGTGTGTCGATCCCCCAGTCCCCTCTAGGGTTTTATTCCTCATCGAAGTATGTTTTTTTACTGCCGATTTTACATGTTATAATGTCTGTCTAATGTTTATTGAATGAAGAATCTTCTATTTATTTACATGGTGGAGCCGTAGTTCAACTTTTTTGTGTGTGAGTTTTCATTAGTGAAGGCTCTTCTTAGTATTTTTTCTATGACCCGGTGTTAAAATTGGTGGGCGTTCTAGATAACTTCTGCCTGATCGCATGTCCCCGTGACGTCCACGATCCAATTGGATATCTTCTCTATCAACTTTCAATGATCTTTTATGTGCCTACCATGGTGATCATGGGTAACGGAGAATCAGGGTTCCATGCCGGAGAGGGAGCATGAGAAAGGGATACCACATCCAAGGGAGGTCAATGGCTGAAATGTGATCGAGAGGAAATGTGGGACAAGTTATTAAAGCAGAAGCATGCAAGTAAAGGAGGGGGCGCGCGGCAATTACCCACTCCCAACTCGGGGGAGGCAGTGACGATAAATAACAATACAGGACTCTTAAGATGCCCTGTTATTGGAATGATTAATAAAAAATTACAGGGAATGTCACTGTGGTATTTTGGATTTGGAAACGTTAGACAGGAGAGGCCCTGCTGCCGCTTTGTTGACTCTAGATAACTTCTGCCTGATCGCACGTCCCCGTGACGTCCACGATCCAATTGGATATCTTTTCTATCAACTTTTGATGTACTTTTATGCGTCTACCATGGTGATCACGTGTAACTGGGAATCAGGGTTCCATGCCGGAGAGGGAGAGTGAGAAAGGGATACCACATCCAAGGGAGGTCAATGGCTGAAATGTGATTGAGCGGAAATGTGGGACAAGTTGTTAAAGCGGAAGGATCGAATGAAAGGAGGGGGCGAGCGTCAATTAAAGACGAATTTTAGAAATTTAAGTCCCTGTCACCTATGCAGAGCAGGGATTTTTCATTGGCAAAAATGGGTTAATGTCACCCACCAATGGAACAGACGATTTTTAAAAATTTCGGTCCCTGTCAACTATGCAGAGTAGGGGTTTATTCACGGCAAAACTGGGTTCATGTCACCCACCAATTGAACAGCCGATTTTACAAAAATTAGTTCCCTGTCACCTATACAGAGCATGGGTTTGTATACGGCAAAAACGGTAACATGTCACCTGAGAATGTAACAGACGATTTTTGGAAATTTAGGTCTCTGTCACATGCAGAGTCAGGGGTTTATTCACGGCAAAAATGGTGAAATGTTACCCAAGAATGTAACAGACGCTTTTGCACCCTGCTCCCTCTTTTGCTGTGCTTGTGCCTCTGTGCAACCACTGCCTCTTCCTCCAAACTGCACACGTCGCTTGCATGACCTTAATTCCATGTGGAATCTAGTACCTCATCATCCTCCACATCATCTTCCACCCACTCTTTACCACTGCCCTCCTTGTCGGTCTGCAGGGACGTGCTGCGGTGGTCTTCCCATGTCCTCATCCTGAAACATAAGTGGTTGGGCATCAGTGCACTCAATCTCTTCCACTTCTGGTGCAGGGCTAGGTGGATGGCCCACGGAAACTCTGCCAGCAGAGTCATCAAAAAGCATAAGAGACTGCTGCATGACTTGGGGCTCAGGCTGCTTGCCTGATTTGCAAGGGGGTGAGTTGAAAGACAGATGGCTGTAGGTGCCAACTCTGATCTTTCAGCAGGGGACTGGGTGGGAGACAATGTGAAGGAACTGGAGGCACTGTCAGCCACCCAATCTACTATTGTCTGTACTTGTTCTGGACTCACCATTCGTACTGTTCTAAATGCACTGTAGGCCGCAAATGTACTTTCTAGTGCAAAAGATGAGCATTTGTCACCCAACAATGTAACAGACGAATTTGTGAAATATATTTCCCTGTCCACAATGTAGAGCAGGGGTATATCACAGCCAAAAATTGGTGAATTTCACCCGACAATGTAACAGACGAATTAGTGAAATGTATTTCCCTGTCCACAATGTAGAGCAGGGGTATATCACAGGCAAAAATTGGTGAATTTCACCCGACAATGTAACATACGAATTAGTGAAATGTATTTCTGTCACACCGGTGACAGGTTTTAGAAGGTCTGAAAGATTATCTGCACATTAGTGATCTGACAGCCTCTTTTGGTTTCACTTTGTGTGTTGCTTGTATGTCCACACCTCCTGTTCAGGTCTGGATCATGTGACCTTTATCTCCCCCTATTTAGCCTGACTCTACCCATCACTCCTTGCTCTGGATAGCTTCATTTGGTTTTTAGAAGAGCTGTTCTAGTTGAAGTCCTGTTCATCCATCATCCATCAGCCTCAGAAGTTAAGTGTTCCGTTTGTTGTATTTTGTATTCCCCCCCACACCTTAGTTGTTTACTAGGCCTCAGCGAGACGCTGGTTCCTTCACCAGGGAAGGAGCAGGTAGTCTCTGCCCTGTCGTTAAGATTAGGGCATCCGAGGGCCACCAGGGTTTTCTAGGTTCCTGTATATGGGCATCTCTACCATCAAGAGGTGCCCATACGGATAGGAATTAGGGCCAGGAGCAGGGTTTTATAGGTGGTGACCCTTTTCCTTCCCTAGCAGTGAGGCCTAGTGTCTTTTCCCTTCCTTCTTGTTGTCTTTTGGTGTTCTCCACTACTACATCCGTGACAATTTCCCTGTCCACAATGTAGAGCAGGGGTATATCACAGCCAAAAGTTGGTGAATTTCACCCGACAATGTAACAGACAAATATTACAAGAAAGTTTAGACTGGCATATTCTTATTCATAATCATGGGTGCACATCCATAAGGCAAACATAATAAATAAAAAAATAATTGCTGCACTCACATATAAGCAGTAAAGCTGAGAAATGGGGATCATTCTAAATTCAAGTGGTACTATACCTACTATTGGAATCAATGGAAGCTCTTAGCGCACATTTTGATCAAACTTGTGTCGGGCCCATCCACCACGCGTCAAGGTGGCTTCCGCGGACGGGTCCCTGTCACCAATATACCGCCTCTCTTGGACTTATCCAAGTCCACATTATCAGGGCAGTGAAGGAACCAGCTTTATTTGTACTTTGCTCAGAAGCTCCAGGCAGATGGGCGTGTGCTCAGTATAAAAGAGGCGCCACCCTCAGATAAATATTACAAGAAAGTTTAGACTGGCATATTCTTATTCATAATCATAGTCATGGGTGCACATCCATAAGGCAAACATAATAAGTAAAAAAAATAATGGCTGCACACACATATAAGCAGTAAAGCTGAGAAATGGGGATCATTCTAAATTCAAGTGGTACTATACCTACTATTGGAATCAATGGAAGCTCTTAGTGCACATTTTGATCAAACTTGTGTCGGGCCCATCCACCACGCGTCAAGGTGGCTTCCGCGGATGGGTCCCTATCACTAATATACCGCCTCTCTTGGACTTATCCAAGTCCACATTATCAGGGCAGTGAAGGAACCAGCTTCATTTTTACTTTGCTCAGAAGCTCCAGGCAGATGGGCGTGTGCTCAGTCTAAAAGAGGCGCCACCCTCAGATAAATATTACAAGAAGCTTTACTGCTTATATGTGTGTGCAGACATTATTTTTTTTAATTTATAATGTAACAGACGAATTAGTGAAATTTATTTCCCTGTCCACAATGTAGAGCAGGGGTATATCACAGCCAAAAATTGGTGAATTTCACCCGACAATGTAACAGACGAATTAGTGAAATGTATTTCCCTGTCCACAATGTAGAGCAGGGGTATATCACAGCCAAAAAAGGTTTAATGTCACACAACAATGTAACAGACGAATTAGTAAAATGTATTTCCCTGTCCACAATGTAGAGCAGGGGTATACCACAGCCAAAAATTGGTGAATTTAACCCAACAATGTAACAGATAAATTAGTGAAATGTATTTCCCTGTCCACTATGAAGAGCAGGGGTATATCACAGCCAAAAATTGGTGAATGTCACACAACAATATAACAGACGAATTAGTGAAATGTATTTCTCTGTCCACTAGGTAGAGCAGGGGTATATCACAGCCAAAAATTGGTGAATGTCACACAACAATGTAACAGACGAATTAGTGAAATGTATTTCCCTGTCCACTAGGTAGAGCAGGGGTATATCACAGCCAAAAATTGGCGAATGTTACACAACAATGTAACAGACAAATTTGTGAAATGTATTTCTCTGTCCAAAATGTAAAGCAGGGGTATATCACAGCCAAAACTTGGTGAATTTCACCAGACAATGTAACAGTCGAATTAGTGAAATGTATTTCCCTGTACACTATGTAGAGCAGGGGTATATCACAGGCAAAAATTTGGGAATGTCACCCAACAATGTAACAGACGAATTAGTGAAATGTATTTCCCTATCCACTAGGTAGAGCAGGGGTATATCACAGCCAAAAATTTGGGAATGTCACCCAAAAATGTAACAGATGAATTTATGAAATGTATTTCCCTGTCCACAATGTAGAGCAGGGGTATATCACAGCCAAAAATTTGGGATATGTCACCCAACAATGTATCAGACAAATTAGTGAAATGACTTTAAAGGGATTCTGTCATCAGATTTTACCCCTATAACTTAAACATATGCTCATGTCTGGACTAATAAGAAAAATCCTAAACTGGCCTTATTAAACCTCACTGTGGCTCTATTTGCCCAAAAAACAGGTTTTTATAACCTGTCAATCACTTACTTAAGGTGCCCAAGGGTAGGTCCGTTAATACAGGGTGCCCTGCCGCACCCCTCGCCGTCCGGTGCCCAGCGCCGCCTTCCCTGTCTTCAGCACCGCCTTCTACAACTCAGCGCCTTTCGCAATCCTCCCGTCCCTCTGCCAGATCCCGCGCCTGTGCACTATGACCTGCAGATTGGCTGAGCCTAGTGCGCAGGCACGGGATCTGGCAGAGGGACGGGAGGATTGTGGAGGCGGCGCTGAGCTGTAGGAGGCGGCGCTGAAGAAAGGGAAGGCGGCGATTAAGACAGGGAAGGCGACGCTGGGCACCGGACGGCGAGGGGTGCGGCTAGGCACCCTGTATTAACAGACCTCCCCTTGGGCACCTTAAGTAAGTGATTGACAGGTTATAAAAACCTGTTTTTTGGGCAAAAAGAGCCACAGTGAGGTTTAATAAGGCCAGCTTAGGATTTTTCTTATTAGTCCAGACATGAGCATATGTTTAGGTTATAGGGGTAAAATCTGATGACAGAATTCCTTTAAAATAACATAAAATACGTAAAAATAAAAATGTATAATCTTGATCTAGGAGGTGGAGGTCCATATGGAGTAGGAGGTTGAGAAGGCGGTGGATGTAGCGGTGTAGGTGGAAGCGGCGGTGGAGAGGGAGGAGGTAGCCAACACTGTTTTTTTATTTTAATTTTTTTTTTTGTTGTTTAAATTAGAGTACACCCCAAAACATTGGGAAATATAAAAAATACAACAATGATAAGGTGTATCGTCTGTGTCCTCTGTATCCCCCGAGCCACGCACCAGTGATGCCCATGAGCTGGTTTGGTTGCCACCCTGCTGTGAACACGGTTCCTCCTCCTCCATCTCCTCCTCCTCATCCTCCACCTCATCATCCTTCAGAACTGTGCCCTGGCTGGACAATTGTGTACCTGGCGTATGTTGGTGCACGAACCCACCCTCGGAGCCACTTGTGAATGACTGGCCTGAAACCCTTGTAAATTATCCCTTTTCCTCCTCCTCCTGTGCCACATCCTCTTCCATCATCGCCCGAAGCGTTTTTTCAAGGAGGCTTAGAAGTGGGATAGTAACGCTGAGAACTGCATCATAGGCACTGGCCAAGTAGGGGGAGTACTCAAAACAGCGCAACAAGGCACACAGGTCTCGCATGGAGGCCCACTCATTGGTGGTAAAGTGGTGCTGTTCCGCAGAGCGACTCACCCGTGCGTGCTGCAGCGGAAATTCCACTATCACCTGCTGCTGCTCGCACAGTCTGGCCAGCATGTTCAAGGTGGAATTCCACCTTGTGGGCACGTCGCATATGAGGCGCTGAGCGGGAAGGCCGAAGTTACACTGCAGCGCTTACAGGCGAGCAGCAACAGGGTGAGAACGCCAAAAGCGTGCACAGACAGCTCACACTTTCTGCAGCAGCTCTGACATATTGGGGTAATTTTTCAGGAACCTCTGCACCACCAAATTCAGCACATGCGTCAGGCAAGGGATGTGCGTCAAACCGGCTAAGCCCAGAGTTGCTACGAGATTTCGCCCATTATCGCACACCACCAGGCCGGGCTTGAGGCTCACTGACACCAACCACACATCGGTCTGTTGTTCCATGCCTGTCCACAGCTCCTGCGTGGTGTGGGGCTTCTCCCCCAAACAGATAAGTTTCAAAACTGCCTGCTGTCGTTTAACCCTAGCTGTGCTGAAGTTGGTGGTGAAGGTGTTACGCTGACCGGATAAGGAGGCGGTAGAGGATGAGGAAGCGAAGTAGGAGGAGGAAGCAACAAGAGGCAAAGAGAAACACTCTGCAATCCTCGGTGGTGGAAGGACATGCGCCAAACTGCTATCCGCCTCAGGCACAGCCGCCACTGCATTTACCCAGTGTGCTGTTAGGGAGATATAACGTCCCTGACCATGCTTACTGGTCCACTTATCCGTAGTTGGGTGGACCTTGCCAAAGATGGCGTTGCACACCAGATTTTGTCCGCCACTTGGTTGTGCAGGGAAGGGATGGCTCGTCTGGAAAAGTAGTGGCAGCTGGGAACAACATGCTGTGAGACAGCCACCGCCATAAGGCTTTTAAAACTCTCTGTCTCCACCAGATGGAATGACAGAATTTCAAAGGCCGGAATTTTGAAATGCTGGCATTCAGGGCCAGGGATCGCGGGTGGGTAGGGGGGTACTTCCTCTTTCGCTCCAGTGTTTGGGAGATAGACAGCTGAACGCGTCCATGGGACATTGTAGAGATGCTTGGTGACCCAGGTGGTAGCGTTGCTGGCACATCCTCTGTTTGCGGGGTGGCAGGTGCTACTGTCACTCCAGAGGGGGATGAAGAGGCCGAGACTGCAGCAGAAGAGGAAGCAGGAGGAGCCAGAGACCTTTCTTGGTTTTTGAGTTGTCTACTCCACTGCAGCTCGTGCTTTGCACTTGGATGCCTGGTCATGCAGGTTGTGCTTAGGTTTAGAATGTTTATGCCTCGCTTCAGGCTCTGATTGCACAGCGTGCAAACCACTTGTGTCTTGTCGTCAGCAGATTGTTTGAAGAACTGCCATGCCAGGGAACTCCTTTGAGCTGGCTTTGGTGTGCTCGGTCCCCATCAGAGTACAGGCAGAAGGTCCGGAGTGCCGGACCTGCAACAGACACCGGGTGAGTGGAGCGATTCCCATGCCCGCCCAATGTAGTGAGGCAGCAGAAAAATACGTGGGACAAAAAAAATACGGTTGCATGAATGACCCCTTAGGCCCACTCACACTCACATTCACATTCAACTTCGCTATTGAGATCCGTCATAGGATCTCAATAGCGGATGAAAACGCTTTAGTTTTGTCCCCATTCATTGTCAATGGGGACAAATCTGAACTGAATGAAACGGAATGCTCCAAAATGCATTCCGTTCCATTTGGTTGCACTTCCATCGAGGACAGAATAACACTGAAAGCAGCGTTTTTCTGCCCGCGATGTGCTGCAGAGTAAGACGGATCCGTTGCCACTTTTATGGGGGACATGGACTTAAAGGGAACCTGTCACCAATTTTATGGTGTCCTAACTAAGGGCAACATAAATAAGTGACTGATTCTTTAAGCAAAATGCTGGGTCACTTTCTTTAATTGACCCAGTCAATCTGCCAACATCTTGTATTGAAAAGCTCCAGCTGATAATGATGAGTAATGAATATTCATGAGCTCCTGACTCTCCCCGCCCACCTGCTGCTGAATGACAGTTATTTTCCATATGAATCCGCAGCAGGTGGGCAGGGGAGTGGCTATAGCTGTTAATTAAAGGGTTTCTGTCACCCCACTAAAGTGATTTTTTTTTTTTGGGCTAGTTAAATTAGTTATATAGCGATATATTAAAATATAATAGTGTTCCTTACTTTGATCCAGCAGTTTAGTCAAAAAACGAAGTTTTATCATATGCAAATCCGGTCTCTACCAGCAAGTAGGGCGTCTACTTGCTGGTAGCTGCTGCAGAAATCCGCCCCCTCCTCTTGTTGATTGACAGGGCCAGCCGGGATCTCCTCCTCCGGCCAGCCCTGTCGGCATTTCAAAAATCGCGCGCCCGTGTTGAATCTGCGCAGGCGCTCTGAGATGAGGAGGCTCGTCTCCTCTGAACTCCCTCAGTGCGCCTGCGCCGATGACGTCTTCTATTTCGATGATGTCATCGGCGCAGGCGCACTGAGGGAGCTCTGAGGAGACGAGCCTCCTCATCTCAGAGCACCTGCGCAGATTCAACACGGGCGCGCGATTTTTGAAATGCCGACAGGGCTGGCCGGAGGAGGAGATCCCGGCTGGCCCTGTCAATCAACAAGAGGAGGGGGCGGATTTCTGCAGCAGATACCAGCAAGTAGACGCCCTACTTGCTGGTAGAGACCGGATTTGCATATGATAAAACTTTGTTTTTTGACTAAACTGCTGGATCAAAGTAAGGAACACTATTATATTTTAATATATCGCTATATAACTAATTTAACTAGCCCAAAAAAAAAAATCACTTTAGTGGGGTGACAGAAACCCTTTAAATATACGCTGGACTCAATGACATCACGCTGGACTCAAATCAGCTCATTAGCATGCGGCATGCGGCATCTTTGTGTGTATATTATGAGGTAACCATCTGTCACACCAGTAAGTGAATACATCTAATGCACTTTTTAGTAGTTAATGATTGTATATAATTAGTTAGATTATAATCAAATGTCCACATGACAGGTTCCCTTAAGGTGCCTGTGGCAGCTATGAGTCCCTGCTACAGCTTCCTGCACAGTGATCCTGGATCACCACTGTTCAGAGGAATTGTGAAGATTATGGGGGCCCTGGCAGTTGGACTCCCACCAATACAACCAATGTTCTGATGCGTTGCTATGGGAGACCGCTTTCTCTTTGCACTCGCTGTCTGAGGAAATGGACACAAGGGCCTCAACTACAAATCTATACGGGCAAAAATATCAAACAGTTGCCCATAGCAACCAATCACTATTTATTACAAATGCCTACTCCACCAATAAAACAGGCACTTTTCTGGCACAGTGCATTAGATACTTTACCCCCTTAGACGGTCTTAGGGTGCATTGTCATGACCGTATAGGACATGTTCTATATTCTGCAGAACGGACATACAGACATGGCATTTGTGTGTACTTTCCGCATCCAGATGTCCGTTCAGCGAAAGATAGAAAATGTTCCTGCCAATTCTTGGCAGCAAATGCGGACTGTGGACTCTTTAAATTCAATGGGTCTGAAAAAATGCAGATGCCACACTTAGGCTACATGCACACGACCGTATGTGTTTTGCGGTCCGCAAATTGCGGATCCGCAAAAAAAACGGATGACGTTCTGTATGGCATCCGTTTTTTTTTTTTGCGGATCCGTTTTTTTGCGGATTTATTGTAATAATGCCTATCCTTGTCCGCAAACTAGAAAAAAATAGGACATGCACTATTTTTTGGCGGAGCAACGGAACGGACATACTGATGCGGACAGCACACGGTGTGATGTCCGCGTTTTTTGCGGACCCATTGAAATGAATGGGTCCGCATCCTATTAGCAAAAAAACGGATCGGACACGGAAACAAAATACGTTTGTGTGCGTGAGGCCTTATAGTATCCGTATTATGCAGATCCGCGGTTTGAAGATGCAAAATACATATGGTCGTGTGAATGTACCCTTAAACTGCACCACATTTTTTGTAGTGGCTCATGCAGGATGATAAATCAGGCAGTAAAGCACCCTAAGGCTACTTTAAGACTTGCATTGTTAATTCCAGTATTGAGATCTGTTTTGATTTTGCACATCAGGATGCATCCATTCAGTTAGGATACGATTGTGTGACATCAAAACGGAATAAACGAATCCATCATTAAATATATTGAAAGTCAATGGGTGACGGATCCATTTTTGTAAGTAGCACCTTTAATTCTGCACGGCCACCTAAAATACAGGCCCACTGAATTCTATGGACTTTATTCGTTTACTTAGAGCCCAGCCCTCGTGGTACTCAATCGCAGCGCAGCCATATCACAAGCAGCTCACGACCTTAAAGAGGACCTTTCACCAGTTTTTACTTTATAAAAGTGATACCTCACACTGTAGCCCATGTTCCCTAGATGTCATATTTGTGTGTATAAGTGGTCCCCTTAAATTTCTGTATATGTATTTAATGTATTGTATTTCCTAATATCAGGCTGGCAGTGTCATTATATTATTTCACCCCTAGGTGGTGCTGGCGCCACATATATATAACTTGGGGTGTGCTAATAAGGAAGTAGTAGGAGAGTGGAGAGGAAGTGTGTAGAAAGGAAACAGAGAGGAGAAGGAAGCAAGTGGAAGAGCAGGGGCAGAGCGTGCTTAGTCCAAGATGTAGCTGCCTTTCTTTCCTCTGGGCCCTGATCAAGCCTGGAGAGGACAGACCAAGTAGTAACAGCAGCCCAGCACAGATAAGCGAGTCTATGTACGAATATAAAGCAAGTCTAGGGAAGATTAGAGCTGAGTCTAGCCAAGGGACTTTACAAGCACCAGTGACCAGGAGGAACTTAAAGGTACCTGGACACAACTGGATGATTAGTGCGCAGAATTATCCTTTCTCACTAAACGCCTTCTGGGACATAGTGAACCTGAATATTTCAGTAGAGCATCCTGCATAAAAATAATGTAGCAGAGAGTTTGCCTGCCACAAGGGAGAAATGCCATTATTGGATTGCTCAATATAAAAGTATGGAAACCATTATATTCAGTACCTGAGTGCTAGAGATTGGACTTAAAGTAGAACTATCTAAGAAGAGAACTTTTGTCTTGCCTGTAAAATAACAGCATTAGGAAAACTCCTCAGTCCTCAACTGATAATTGCCAGACCTGTTGTAAGGATTACAGCTAAACTAATTTCTGAATCATCCTTTATGCCATATACAGTAAGTGCACTGTACTGATGAACTGTACCAACGGTCCTGAGACATTTGATTTAAGTAAAAGTTCAACTGTTTTACTACAACTGACTCCTCATCCTTTCTACTACCCTGAACATTTGCACCTTATGATGCTGGCGTCACGAACACAGTGGCCCAGCCACCTGAGCACCTTAAATACCTATACCATAAAGGGCACCTCAACTTCCATCTGGCTGGTGTTCCCTGCAATAGAGAGTGCCCCAGAGGATTTAGTGCTGTCCTTCCCTTCACTGCACTGCCGGCCCAGGGAGGCTCTGCTAACTGTGAATAAATGAAGTACTACCCCCATCGGCCCACCGTAACTCATGTGTTGCCCCTGCAGTCTGACTCGCTGCAATATCGCAATTTTTTTTCATGATATGCTCCTCTGTTGCGCCACTGTGCCCCTCATTCTGTTTAGGCGCCCTGTATGTTAATTAATAGCATCAGAACAGGGATGAGGAGACATCATCTTTTCTCAGTGGGCGTCTCTTCTATCTGGCTGTGGCGTTGTCCAATCACAGCGGAGCGCGTCACAGCCAGGGAGAAGGCGAGCTGTTTTTTCTCTCAATAGCTGTGACGCTGTCCGCTGTGACTGGACCGCGCTACAGCCAGATAGAAGAGACGCCCATCGAGAAAAGCTGATGTCTCCTCCTCCCTGTTCCAAAGCTATTAATTAGCATACAGGGCGCCTAAACAGAACGAGGAGCACAGTGGCGCAACGGTGGAGCATATCATGAAGAAAATTAGCGATATGACATCTAGGGTACATGGGCAACAGTGTGAGGTATCGATTTTATAAAGTAAAAACTGGTGAAAGGTCCTCTTTAAGTTTCATGTGACCTGCAGCCCGGGCCTAATAAAACCTTGGTGTTTCACTTGATAGTTGCAATTCACACTTTTCCCCTTTAGGTGGCACAGTTGCCTATGAACAGGGTCTAATGTAACCAGATGTGTGACATAAAGTAGTGATGGGGGGGGGGGGGGGGGGGGGGAATGTGTTACTTATTCCACTGAAGCAAAAAACAAAACTGCTTTTCCCCATTAGTGGCCGCTGCAGGAGAAATGTGTGGAGCCAGAGTGACGTAGGATGATCAGAGTGGATGATCAGAGTGGCCTTTCTTTACAGACGGGGTGTAGTTAGCGATCCCATGCCACATCCTTGATATTATGACTGATGAGCCTATAAACGCTGGTACTACCGTCTGGTAGATATGGACTGCAGAGTGGACATCAAGACCTTGTCAGACAGATATAGATAAGCATAACTAAATATTCTTATGAATTAAAGGGAGTCTGTCACCACAATATGAACATATACAGCACTTACATTGTCCTATAGCACACTTATACATGAATGTAATGGTACCTTTGTTATTTTCTTTACACTTGCAGAAGCAGGAAAAACAATGTCTAATTCATATGCAAATGAGCACTCGCAAGTGCCCAGGGGTGACGTTCAGTGTGTAGGAGACGTTTCAGTGTTACTCCTCTCCAGCCTCTGCCTTTGCCCACCCACCTATTCCCTCGCGTCTATTCCCAAATTGTGTCCGTTCGCTGACACATGCGCACTAGTTGAAGCGATGCCGTGCCCACAATGGGCATTGCAGTGCACATGCCCCGGTGACTCAGTGCGCGGGTGCAAGATCTCGGCCAGACCTAGGGATAATGCAAGGGAATAGGAGGGCGGGCAACCTATTGCGGGCATGGCATCGGTTCAACTAATGCGCATGCATCGGCGAACGGACACCATTCGGGTACGGACCTAGGGATGTCTCAAGGGAGGGGAGGGCGAAGGCAGAGGCTGGGGAGGAGTAAAGCTGAAAGAAGGCAGAGCAGCCTGGGCTCCTACACACTGAAAGTCGCCCCTGGGCACTTGCGAGTGCTCATTTGCATATGAATTTGACATTGTTTTTCCTGCTTCTGCAAGTGTAAAGAAAATAACAAAGGTACTATTACATTTATATATAGGTGTGCTACAGGACAATGTAAGTGCTGTATATGTTCATATTGTGGTGACAGACTCCCTTTAAGGTTGTTATAAATTACTTTGTCACGAATCACATTCCTTTGTAAGCAGTGGGTACAATGACGGGGATTGCACTGTCCCCCCCCCCCCCCCCCCCCCGTCATTGAACCCCTCCAATGCCGTTTTCATTGCTGATCAGTGCATCTGATGTTAAAATGGAGGCCTTTCAGGGGTTAATCAGAGTTAGGGGAAAAAAAACGTACTCACCTTATCCATTTGCTCGCGGAGAAGCTGTCGCGGCCATCTTGATGAATGAAACCGTGGGAAATCACTGATGACATCACCGCGCCTGGCCAGCATGGTGACGTCACACAACACCCCACGTGAGATTTTGCTTGAAATTCGGACAAAGTTAATTTATTTGGCTTTGATTCGCTCCACGCTAGTGGTCACTCTCATCATGCCTCAGGGTGGAGCACAGATTTCAGATTCCTTACCCAGGCAGAAACACCCTTCTGTGCTCACTCTCACACCCCGCTAAGTATTGCAGTCAGGGAGGAATATGATCTGAATACATTTCTGGCTCTATTCATGGACCTGACGACTGAAGTAGAATATCATCGCTACTAATTATTATAATGCTGCCCCCTATGGCCAGAAATGTAGAGCAGTGCAGAAAAGACTGTTATATCGTCCGTCCATTCCCGAGTGCTTGTCCATCAAAATTGAGAACTGATTTGTTAGTGGAGGAAGGCTGCGGCTAACAAATTATACGTATGACTTATCCCCAAGAACCAGGAAGGGGGGGCTAGAACAAACAACATCCACACTGACCATGGAGCTTAGCAAAGAAACCGTGGACACCATGTTGGAAGTAGTGGTCCTCAACATGTATTAATAATCAGCAGCACATCTTTAATAGTAGTGTCACGGCTGAGGATGGGGAAAACCCTCAGCCGTGCGATGCCAGAAGATGGATGGTCGATGCAAGGCCAGGACAGGAATCAGGGAGCAGGTCACCTCCTATCAATCCATAATTCTGACTCTGTCTCCTATCCGTATGAGCCGACCCTGATGGTGGGAGGGCTCATACTCCGGAACCTAATATTCCTACTCGCCCTCAGTGTGGCCCTGGACTAGGAGAAGGGTAAGGCTACCTGTTCCTCCAGGATACGGACGAACAGGAGTCTCACTGGCCAAGCCATAAAGAAAGGGGAAACATAAACAGACATATGGCAATGGCAGGTAAGTGAAACAAGAACCACACCTACCTGCCACAGACACACAGCCTGGAACCCATGTGCAAGTGCTGCTGTGCACAACAACACAAGGGACACAGCACACACCACACATCACACGGGAACCCAGGAAACCATAAGCTGCAATAAATAAAGAGACCAAACACACACCTTCATAACACAATGTAACATAAGCTATGACCACAAGGGTGGCCCCCACTGGCAGATGGTATATCACAGGAGGATGACTCCAGCTAGCCATGGCTGAAGTACCCCTCAGACTACTGATCTAAACTGAGGCTTTATAGCCCATGTAGCCACACCCACACACAGACACACCCAGTGCACACATACTAGGAAGGAAGTTAACCCTTCCAACACAAGGCAAGGGAAGATGGCCACTTAAAGGGGAAGTACACACATAAACACAGACTTCACCTGTTGCCGCGGGCAACGGCATGCGTGGCAACCATGTCCTGGGGATCAGCCAGAAGGCCGAGACACTGCCACCACATGCATACAACACCAAACGTAGTCACGGGCAATCAAGTGAAGGAAAATGTCACTAAGCACACCATAGGCCGTGACAAGTAGGCTGTATACAGGGATGGAACGAGGTGAAGGATGGTGTGATGGCCATCAGGGACACCATTGGGGGAAGTATGCATTATGGATTAAATGCAATATCAGACTCATAAATTTCTTTCTTTTTTTAATTTTATTGCAAAGGCAAATAATGCTGTAAGGAGCCAGAACCCTGCGTGCACTACCTTGAGTGTTGGTGAATAGGGATGAGCGAACCCGAACTGTATAGTTCGGGTTCGTACCGAATTTTGGGGTGTCCGTGACACAGACCTGAACCCGAACATTTTCGTAAAAGTCCGGGTTCGGGTTCGGCGCTTTCTTGGCGCTTTTTGAAAGGCTTCAAAGCAGCCAATCAACAAGCGTCATACTACTTGCCCCAAGAGGCCATCACAGCCATGCCTACTATTGGCATCGCTGTGATTGGCCAGTGCAGCATGTGACCCAGCCTCTATATAAGCTTGGGTCACGTAGCGCTGCACGTCACTCTGCTGTTACAAGTGTAGGGAGAGGTTGCAGCTGCGACGTTAGGGCGAGATTAGGCAGTGATTAACTCCTCCAAAACACTTAAGACAGTGATCGATCTACAGTTGTGGATCATTGAACTGCTGCTATTCAATTGCTCACTGTTTTTAGGCTGCCCAGAGCGTTTTTAAGTCACTTTTTTCTGGGGTGATCGGCGGCCATTTTGTGGCTTGTGGTGCACCAGCACAAGCTGCCACCAAGTCCATTTAACCATCAATAGTGTGGTTATTTTTTGGCTATATCCTACATCAGGGGCAAGCTGCCACCAAGTCCATTTAACCATCAATAGTGTGGTTATTTTTGGGCTATATCCTACATCAGGGGCAAGCTGCCACCAAGTCCATTTAACCATCAATAGTGTGGTTATTTAAATCTATCCCTAAAAGGGTATATTAGATTCAAGGTGCTGATAGGGTCATTCTCAATAACTTCACACACACGCTACTGTGCATATCCAAGTCTAATTCTGTCCGTAAACGTATACCTGTCACCCAGCGCCTAAATAATAGGCCTCAAATTTATATTCAGCTAAATCTGTGGCTATTGCTGTAGCTGCTCAAGTTATTTTGTGTCCGTCAAAGCACAGTTTCTGTTCTGGGTTGAAATACAATTCCCAACCTAGCAATTTTCTAAATTAGTGGTTTTCTGCTGTATCAGGCCTACTTTAAATCTATCCCTAAAAGGGTATATTAGATTTTAGGTGCTGATAGGGTCATTCTCAATAACTTCACACACACGCTACTGTGCATATCCAAGTCTAATTCTGTCCATAAACGTATACCTGTCACCCAGCGCCTAAATAATAGGCCTGAAATTTATATTCAGCTAAATCTGTCATTACTGCTGTGCCTGTATTAGTGTAATACGGTACCTAAATAGATAGCCAGATAGTGTTAGGTGTCTGCAAAAAAGGCCTGAATTTGAATTCAATACATTGGGCCAAATAATAGTTTTCTTATTGTGGTGAACGGTAACAATGAGGAAAACATCTAGTAAGGGACGCGGACATGGTCGTGGTGGTGTTAGTGGACCCTCTGGTGCTGGGAGAGGACGTGGCCGTTCTGCCACAGCCACACGTCCTAGTGTACCAACTACCTCAGGTCCCAGTAGCCGCCAGAATTTATAGGGATATTTGGTGGGGCCCAATGCCGTTCTAAGGATGGTAAGGCCTGAGCAGGTACAGGCATTAGTCAATTGGGTGGCCGACAGTGGATCCAGCACGTTCACATTATCTCCCACCCAGTCTTCTGCAGAAAGCGCACAGATGGCGCAGTAAAACCAAGCCCATCAGTCTGTCACATCACCCCCATGCATATCAGGGAAACTGTCTGAGCCTCAAGTTATGCAGCAGTCTCTTATGCTGTTTGAAGACTCTGCTGGCAGGGTTTCCCAAGGGCATCCACCTAGCCCTTCCCCAGCGGTGGAAGACATAGAATGCACTAACGCACAACCACTTATGTTTCCTGATGATGAGGACATGGGAATACCACCTCAGCACGTCTCTGATGATGACGAAACACAGGTTCCAACTGCTGCGTCTTTCTGCAGTGTGCAGACTGAACAGGAGGTCAGGGATGAAGACGATGCAGGGGACGATGAGGTCCTAGACCCCACATGGAATGAAGGTCGTGCCACTGACTTTCACAGTTTGGAGGAAGAGGCAGTGGTGAGACCGAGCCAACAGCGTAGCAAAAGACAAAGAGGGAGCAGTGGGCAAAATCAGAACACCCGCCGCCAAGAGACTCCGCCTGCTACTGACCGCCACCATCTGGGACCGAGCACCCCAAAGGCAGCTTCAAGGAGTTCCCTGGCATGGCACTTCTTCAAACAATGTGCTGACGACAAGACCCGAGTGGTTTGCACGCTGTGCCATCAGAGCCTGAAGCGAGGCATTAACGTTCTGAACCTTAGCACAACCTGCATGACCAGGCACCTGCATGCAAAGCATGAACTGCAGTGGAGTAAACACCTTAAAAACAAGGAAGTCACTCAGGCTCCCCCTGCTACCTCTTCTGCTGCTGCCGCCTCAGCCTCTTCTGCTGCTGCCGCCTCGGCCTCTTCTTCCGCCTCTGGAGGAACTTTGGCACCTGCCGCCCAGCAAACATGGGATGTACCACCAACACCACCACCTGCGTCACCAAGCATCTCAACCATGTCACACGGCAGCGTTCAGCTCTCCATCTCACAAACATTTGAGAGAAAGCGTAAATTCCCACCTAGCCACCCTCGATCCCTGGCCCCGAATGCCAGCATTTCTAAACTACTGGCCTATGAAATGCTGTCATTCAGGCTGGTGGACACAGACAGCTTCAAACAGCTCATGTCGCTTGCTGTCCCACAGTATGTTGTTCCCAGCCGGCACTACTTCTCCAAGAGAGCCGTGCCTTCCCTGCACAACCAAGTATCGGATAAAATCAAGTGTGCACTGTGCAACGCCATCTGTGGCAAGGTCCACCTAACCACAGATACGTGGACCAGTAAGCACGGCCAGGGACGCTATATCTCCCTAACTGCACACTGGGTAAATGTAGTGGCGGCTGGGCCCCAGGTGGAGAGCTGTTTGGCGCACGTCCTTCCGCCGCCAAGGATCGCAGGGCAACATTCTTTGCCTCCTGTTGCCTCCTCCTCCTACTCAGCTTCCTCCTCCTCTTCCTCCACCTGCTCATCCAGTCAGCCACACACCTTCACCACCAACTTCAGCACAGCCCGGGGTAAACGTCAGCAGGCCATTCTGAAACTCATATGTTTGGGGGACAGGGCCCACACCGCACAGGATTTGTGGCGGGGTATAGAACAACAGACCGACGAGTGGTTGCTGCCGGTGAGCCTCAAGCCCGGCCTGGTGGTGTGCGATAATGGGCGAAATCTCGTTGCAGCTCTGGGACTAGCCGGTTTGACGCACATCCCTTGCCTGGCGCATGTGGTAAATTTGGTGGTGCAGAAGTTCATTCGCAACTACCCCGACATGTCAGAGCTGCTGCATAAAGTGCGGGCCGTCTGTTCGCGCTTCCGGCGTTCACATCCTGCCGCTGCTCGCCTGTCTGCGCTACAGCGTAACTTCGGCCTTCCCGCTCACCGCCTCATATGCGACGTGCCCACCAGGTGGAACTCCACCTTGCACATGCTGGACAGACTGTGCGAGCAGCAGCAGGCCATAGTGGAGTTTCAGCTGCAGCACGCACGGGTCAGTCGCACTGCGGAACAGCACCACTTCACCACCAATGACTGAGCCTCCATGCGAGACCTGTGTGCCCTGTTGCGCTGTTTCGAGTACTCCACCAACATGGCCAGTGGCGATGACGTCAGCGTTACAATACCACTTCTATGTCTCCTTGAGAAAACACTTAGGGCGATGATGGAAGAGGAGGTGGCCCAGGAGGAGGAGGAGGAAGAGGGGTCATTTTTAGCACTTTCAGGCCAGTCTCTTCGAAGTGACTCAGAGGGAGGTTTTTTGCAACAGCAGAGGCCAGGTACAAATGTGGCCAGACAGGGCCCACTACTGGAGGACGAGGATGAGGAGGAGGTGGAGGAGGATGAGGATGAAGCATGTTCACAGCGGGGTGGCACCCAACGCAGCTCGGGCCCATCACTGGTGCGTGGCTGGGGGAAACGCAGGACGATGACGATACGCCTCCCACAGAGGACAGCTTGTCCTTACCTCTGGGCAGCCTGGCACACATGAGCGACTACATGCTGCAGTGCCTGCGCAACGATAGCAGAGTTGTCCACATTTTAACGTGTGCGGACTACTGGGTTGCCACCCTGCTGGATCCCCGGTACAAAGACAATGTGCCCACCTTACTTCCTGCACTGGAGCGTGATAGAAAGATGCGCGAGTACAAGCGCACGTTGGTAGACGCACTACTGAGAGCATTCCCAAATGTCACAGGGGAACAAGTGGAAGCCCAAGGCGAAGGCAGAGGAGGAGCAAGAGGTCGCCAACGCAGCTGTGTCACGGCCAGCTCCTCTGAGGGCAGGGTTAGCATGGCAGAGATGTGGAAAAGTTTTGTCACCACGCCACAGCTAACTGCACCACCACCTGATACGGAACGTGTTAGCAGGAGGCAACATTTCACTAACATGGTGGAACAGTACGTGTGCACACCCCTCCACGTACTGACTGATGGTTCGGCCCCATTCAACTTCTGGATCTCCAAATTGTCCACGTGGCCAGAGCTAGCCTTTTATGCCTTGGAGGTGCTGGCCTGCCCGGCGGCCAGCGTTTTGTCTGAACATGTATTCAGCACGGCAGGGGGCGTCATTACAGACAAACGCAGCCGCCTGTCTACAGCCAATGTGGACAAGCTGACGTTCATAAAAATGAACCAGGCATGGAACCCACAGGACCTGTCCATCCCTTGTGCAGATTAGACATTAACTACCTCCCCTTAACCATATATTATTGTACTCCAGGGCACTTCCTCATTCAATCCTATTTTTATTTTCATTTTACCATTATATTGCGGGGCAACCCAAAGTTGAATGAACCTCTCCTCTGTCTGGGTGCCGGGGCCTAAAAATATCTGACAGTGGCCTGTTCCAGTGGTGGGTGACATGAAGCCTGATTCTCTGCTATGACATGAAGACTGATTCTCTGCTGACATGAAGCCAGATTCTCTGCTATGGGACCTCTCTCCAATTGATATTGGTTAATTTTTATTTATTTTATTTTTATTTTAATTCATTTCCCTATCCACATTTGTTTGCAGGGGATTTAACTACATTTTGCTGCCTTTTGCAGCCCTCTAGCCCTTTCCTGGGCTGTTTTACAGCCTTTTTAGTGCCGAAACGTTCGGGTCCCCATTGACTTCAATGGGGTTCGGGTTCGGGACGAAGTTCGGGTCGGGTTCGGATCCCGAACCCGAACATTTCCGGGAAGTTCGGCCGAACTTCTCGAACCCGAACATCCAGGTGTTCGCTCAACTCTATTGGTGAAGAATGTTACCTATCACACTGGCATGTAGCAGGGTGGTCTGATATGTGAAAATGTGCATGTGCGGAGGGTTGGATGAAAATGGGTATTAGTTTGTGTTAGGGTGCATTGATATGTATGAGTAAAGACCCTGCATGCTTTGCAGACCTCGAACTGCAGGTCTACAAAACACAGGCATCGACTGTGTGCATCCCGCCTCGCGGTGTGGACCCCTTGACTTGGGTAGGTGATTAGCAAGATAGGACACTTTTTCTTTTGCCACAGCTATATTTTGATTTGACATATACCGTATAATCTCCTTTCCGACATATATTTGTTACAATGTTATACGGATATATCTTTAATCGTGTCCATGAGCCTGTCAGCTAAATTATCAATGGACTTACTTGTACAGTTGATAGGTTATATATTGTACATTATCTTATAGGGACCTATTTCCCTGACCATAGATACCTGCTGCTTTCTTTGTACTAATTACATTGTGATGGGTTATATACCTATTCTGTCTAGGATCCTATTGAACTCATTGTTTGTGATTGCTCTCTATTGCATGTTTTGCCCTTTTTTTTATTGTTATGTTTTAGTTTTGTACGTTTATATAGACTCATATAGCTGAGGAAGGTCTGATTAGACTGAAACATTCAACCTGTAGGAGTATCAGCGAGAAATGTGATTATATTGTTATCTAGATTTTATGGAAGGAATATACGATAAATACAATTATTTTCTAACTAGAAAATATTAAGTACCGTGGTTCAATCCGTTTATGACTATAAGCACATCTGTCAACTGTCCTATTTGAGTTTGGGTGTCTGTCTAGGAAAAGACCCCCCCACCCCACCAGCACCATACCTCCCAACCACCCTCTTTATGGCACTAATGTACTGCAAAATGCAAATAAGCCCAGATTTGTGGGTTTATGGGCGGTTTTGTGGGTGTCTCAGTGGCCAAAAGAAGAGGAGGATTTGAGCAGAATAATTTAGTGATTCTCTGGGATTTTATGTTTTGTCCATCCTAAGCACAATACAGCAATGAACCAGAAAAATGAGGTATTACCCATAATCTATAAAAGATTTACAAAACTATGATAGGAGACTTCATTACCAAAATCCGTGTTTACCCACCCTGACTTCTTATCGACTTCACCCTTACTGTTGTACTCAGTCACCCAGCGTTGAATATTACAGCAAATAGATATAAATGACAATCTCCCATTTATTTCCCAGGTAATCATACTAAAATATTTTCTACAAAGGTGAAATCGGCGGATGCCATTTTCCTGCTTTACTTCAGATGGATTGGCCCCAATTGATTTTTATCTTCTGGACACATTTATTATTGATTTTCAAACTGCAAATACATTTGCTTTCATTTTTGCAATAGTTTTTTTGTCCATTTGTGTTCACTTAATACTTGAAGCTCAGTCTGTTGTTTAATCTTCCATCACATACAAGTTGTCTTAGGAAGGCCTCCTCTGCCTTTCCCAATCGATAATGCAGTTTGATTTCTGACGTTTGCTATAATAATCCAATAATAACCAGTTACAAAACATCAGTGCTCTTCACATTCCACATGACGCCACATAATGGTATATTTACTAGAAAAACATTCTTCTCCAGTTCATTCTTTTTATGCATATTTATAAAAGTTTTTAAAAGGATTTCCATATTGATATCCATGTAGCTGTCTAGTAATATAGAACGGCTCCATTCACTTGACTGAGTACCATCCACTATACGGACAGAGAAAGAGCTATGTCAGGTGCTGGTGTGTTCAGTGGGGGTCTCGGCGGGCAGATACTCACTAAACACACATTGATGACCTATCCAGTAAAATACTGGAAAACTCTTTTATAGGGGTTGTTCCATCTAGACCAGAGATGTCAAACTCGTGGCCCTCCAACTGTTGCAAAACTACAACTCCCATCATGCATGGACATTATACAACTATCCGCATGCTCGGAGTTGTCGTTTTGAGACAGCTGGAGGGCCTTGAGTTTGACACCTATGGTCTCTTCATTCACTGCCATTAGACTTTTGAAATCAGGTGAGTAAGCATTCTTGGCTACTTTTGCGAGCCTCCTGAGGAGCCAGTGCAGAGGATGGGAGTGGTAGTGGCCCTGATAAGATGTTGTGTCATGGTGTACTTTCACAAGCTGTGGAAAGGTAGTTTAAAGGGATTCTGTCACCAAGTTTTAGGCTATAGAGATACGGACTTGCACGGCTAGATCGCCGCTAGCATGTCCGCAATATACCGGTCCTATAGGGCTGTGTGGTTTTATTTTCTTTAAAAAAGGATTTTAGAGATATGTAAATTAGTCTTGTATGTGCCCAAGGGTCTGTACGAACCTTCCTGGTGCCCAGCCACGCCCGCCTGTGAAGGAGCCCAGCACCGCCTATGTCCTCCGAATCTCCTCCTTTCGTCACCGATAGATTGTCCTCCGTCCCCTAGACAACAAGCAGCAGGAGAGCTGAGCGCTGATAATGATGATCAGCGCTCGGCTATGTTGGGCTGTGTTATGCGAGTCACGTGACGCTGGCCACGTCATGTGACTCACCAGTCTGGGCTATTTAAACAGGCAGCCTGCTGGCCACAGGTCACCTGTGATTGGTCTTTCTACCTTCACCAGTGTTCCTATTGTTACCTTGCTATTGTGTTTGGACCTCAGCTTTGTTTCTGACTTCGACCTTGTTACCTCCTTCGAATTGAGGTGACCTCTCAGCTTCTGACTTCGGTTTGTTTTGACCTTGCTATTGTGTTTTCCCTTGAGTACCTGCGTGACCTCCTGGCTTTGACCTTTTCTTCCCTGACTCTGTTACGTGTTACTCTAGCACTCTTTAGGCCCCGGCACGTATTTAACCTAGGGACCGCCAGCAAGTTGTACGCTGTCAGTTAGGACGGGCCGTGCCAGTAGGTAGGGACAGAGGTGCGGGTGGAGATCAGGGCTGCACTCTTCCCAGGTAATTTATTTTTTTTTGCTTGGATTATCCCCTCCCGTAAATGACCCCCTAGATGACATGGCATCTAAGGGCTTAAATATCCATGATCGGAGTTGCCTCCGATCACAACTTTAGGAAGCTGTCTGTTGTTTCTGGCTATGGCACCCCCTCAGCATCCAACACACGCTTCCAAAAACAGTGTCAAAGCTGTTCACAAGTTATGTGTGGTATTTCAGCTCTGCTCCATTCACTTCAAGGAAGCCAAGCCCCAAAGTCACAGACAGTCCGTAGAAAGGTGTGGTGCTATTTCTAGAAGAAAGGTGCCATGTTTTTTTCACTTCTACCATGGTGTGTTTGGATATCATTGCCCCCTCAACATTGCATACAACACCCTACAAACCAAAATCTGTATATGTAGACAATCTAATAACTTACTAGTCTGTTACACCTCCACTCCGCTCCTCCTCATCTCACTCAAGTGACACGCCGATTTGGTAGCTGATCGCAAACCTATTCCAGTGGCCTATTTACGCAGGCAAGAGCCTCCTACGCATTGCAAAGGGTGAAATCCATGGCAAAAATCGGAGGCATAATGAGCATGCGGTTGATATGAACATCTGCCATATGCTCATATTTCTGTGTGGATTTTTTCTACTCCGTGACAATGGGAGTAGTACTGTACTGTAAAGTCACCAATATTTGCAGTGCAGAAACTTTACTGCAAATCGGGGGTAATTCCACCACATTTGAACATGGTCTAAAGTCCTATTAGATGGGCAGATATCTTTTCATTATTTAGCGCTAGAAAATGACGATTTAGCAAGTCGTTTGCTTTTGAAAGACCTTCTGGTCCTGACGTCATTGAGCCACTGGTTGAAATTTCATGCAGGTACACAACTCAACTCTGTTCACTCCTGCACAGATGCGAGATTTCAACCAGTGGCTCAAGGATGCAGATATAAGGCACTAAGTGGGTCTCAATTCAGTTGGAAATGCCTGGGCACCATTAGCGATGAAGACTGCCCCTTGTGCTATTTTCAACTAAATTGCATACACGATGAATCAAAAGCCCAAAATATCAACAAACAGATATAAAGGTATGTTTGGGATACTGTGTATGTCAACTACAGGGCACCAGGAACAGTTTAATTTGTGAATTTGCAGCGACAGACTCTCTTTAAAAGCTATGCTTGCAGTGACCTGGTGAATCACTGCTACACAGTTAATGCTATAAGGTGGATCACTGCTAAAAGAGTTAATGTATGCTAACTATGTACTTTCCATGTTACAAATTGTAACTGTAGCTGTATTGTGTACTATGTATTCTAAAAGACTGTTTATAGGAAGAAAATAGTTAACTGGCAGTTCTTAGTGTTAGGCTACTTTCACACTTGCGGCAGGACGGATCCGACATGCTGTTCACCATGTCGGATCCGTCCTGCGGCTATTTCGCCGTGCCGCCGGACCGCCGCTCCGTCCCCATTGACTATAATGGGGACGGGAGCGGAGCTCCGGCGCAGCACGGCGCAGCACGGCGGTGCACGGCGAAAGCCGCCGGACTAAAAAGCCTGACATGCAGTAATTTTAGTCCGGCGGCCTTTCGCCATGCACCGCCGTGCTGCGCCGGAGCTCCGCTCCTGTTCCCATTATAGTAAATGGGAACGGAGCGGTGGTCCGGTGGCACGGTGAAATAGCCGCAGGAAGGATCCGACATGGTGAACAGCATATCGGATCCGTCCTGCCGCAAGTGTGAAAGTACCCTTAGTTGTTCGGTTTAGTGAGTCTTCTGGTCATCAACCCAGAGAGAAGACCTGTTCTATGTGTGCTGCTGCCAAGTATGCCAAGACAGAAGCCTTGTCCAGGGAGAGAATATCTCTGTAAGATATCAAGCTGGCAAAAAAGAAACTGTCCTAAGAGTCAAATCGGAAAACACCTTTTTTCACCCTAGTGATAACATAAAGAAAACAATGAAATAAAAAAATATTGATTTAAATGAGTCAATCCTCTGCACTTAGGGACACGGATAGGCAGGTGCGGGCCAAATATAATATCCTATGGGCTCTGACCCTCAAACTGGCCCTAACTCTATAATGCCCTGCCTAAGAACGGATCCCTTATCAGGAACCTCCTGAGCGCCCTAGGACGGCCCTGAAGAGGGAAAAAGCTAACAGCTAGTATATGCTAACTGAAAAAATGCCACTACCACGATTAGTAGCTCAATATACTGTCATAAATTTTTTTTTTTTAAATATATACACAGAAAATAATAAATTGATGAAATAAATAAGAGTCAAAGTTTGTATATCACTACCGTAAACCGATCCTCATTATAGATAGCTGTAAAATTGATATTATAGCAAACACATGCCGTGTTAGTTTATCACATCATCATCCCAACGCGTTTCACCCATACATAGTTGGGCTCATCAGGGGACCCGTTGGGTAGATACCTGACCAGGATCAGGTCAAGACTTAGATCTGAAAACACTTAAAGTAAACCAGTAGGATATTTCCAGTTTATAGAACAAAACTGGAAATGGGAAGTCTCAAAAGAGTAAATATAGCAGATGTGAATAACAGCTCACTAATATGGTATATTCTACCAATGACGGGGAGCTATTCAAAATGAAAATAAACCAATCGGCTACTTGCGTGCCCACTAGGTAAAGATCGGAAGATACTGTTGTCCAGGAGCCACGCCCCCTGATATATCAATCATGAGATGGACAGCAGTAGACGAAAATCACAGTCACTTGTAATGTACAAAACACCATCAGCCATTGTTTGATAACACCTCAGAGCATATAGTGATGGTAATCAATTAGGTTACCTATACATGAATTAGGCTCTGTATACAGTGTTATACGGGAGAGTTGGTGGAGTTAACTTGCAAAGCAGCAAAGCACAGATAACACTTTGCTGCAGGAGTCCAGTGTAAAAATACATAATCATAGATGTGTGACACAGTTCCCTATAGAGATATAAATATATAGAGAACCTCAATTCAAATTGTGTATCAGCTTCAGTGCATGGGCAGAATTGCCATTTAAAATACCTGTAAGTGGATGAGGCACTGCATATAGTGGTCCCGTGTCACCGTGGCAGAGGGTCTCCTGGTGTCCGTTGTGCAGAGTGCACCTTATCTAATGCGGACGTGCTTTTATTGCTCCCATCGACGTATGTCATGTGTAACATGACTGGTCACAAGGTGCAGCTCTGGTCACATGATAAATCACATGACTGGAGCGTAAGGTCCTGATACAAGCGCTCTCATCAATCATCAGAGGTGGGATCAGGTTAGATAAATAGTGCGGCTACTACAATAGCATAAACAGAGCCGCATCGTATGATCCACTATGTACCTCACAGGGCTAGATGTTAGTTATGCAAACCAAAACAAGGGGGAGTGACATTCTGCAGAATAATGAGCTGGAGTTTTATAAAAAGTGATAAAGTTAAAATGAAAAAAGAAAAGAAAAAAAGATAAAGAAACTTTGTATACAGATATGTACAGTCCCTGACAAAAGTCTTGTCGCTTGTGTACAAATTGACCTGAAGTGGCGCTAAAATATATTTCTAATCAAGATTTTGTTACAAGAAATGGGTCATTTTAATCCCAACAGCTTTTGTAATAATGTTTCAGTGCAAAACAAAACTGACAAAAAGTATTCTAATATTCACAGCTTGGTAAAGCCCATTGAGTACATTTTTTACCAAGACATAAGTGTTGTCGCCTTGTCATATGAGCTTCACCTGTGACTAATAATGGATCAATTAGGTCTCAGATGTGTATAAAAAGAACCCCAGTACACTAGACCTTCACATCAACTGCAACTAGACCTCTGCAAACATGCCCAAGATTCACCTGGAGACTAAAGTGTTGATTATCAAGAGGCTGAAGACCAGATCCACTGCTGATGTGGCAGACACCTTCAATGTGTCTCAGCGTCAAGTTCAGAGGATAAAAAAAAGATTTGAAGAGACTGGAGACGTTTTGGACAAGGCCAGGTCAGGCCGACCCCGCAAGACAACTGCTCGAGAGGACCGTTTGTTGGCTCAAAAATCCAAGGCCAGCCCATTTTCCACTGCAGCAGAGCTCCACGAGACCTGGTCACCTGAAGTCCCTGTGTCAACCAGAACAGTTTGTCGGATTCTGTCTCGAAATGGCCTCCATGGTCGAATCAGTGCCCATAAGGCTGCACTAAACAAAAGACAATTAAAAAAACGTGTGGCATTTGCCAAGGGCCACAGCCTACTAAAAGGATGGATGCTGGAAAAGTGGCAGAAGGTGGATTTTTTAGATGAATCTTCTGTTGAATGACACCACAGTCGCCGCAAATATTGCAGGAGACCTACTGGAACCCGCATGGAGTCGAGATTTACCCAGAAAACAGTGAAGTTTGGTGGAGGCAAAATCATGGTCTAGGGTTACATCCAGTATGGGGGTGTGCGAGGGATCTGCAAGGTGGAAGGCAACATCAATAGTCTAAAATACCAAGAAATCTTAGCTACCTCTTAGCTACCGCTATTCCCAACCATAAAAAAAGGCCAAATTCTGCAGCAGGATGGTGCTCCATCGCATACTTCCATCTCCACATCAAAGTTCCTTAAGATGAAGAAGATCAAGATGCTCCAGGATTGGCCAGCCCAGTCACCAGACATGAACATCATTGAGCATATGTGGTGTAGGATGAAAGAGGAAGCATGGAAGATGAAACCAAAGAATATTGATGAACTCTGGGAGGCATGCAAGACTGTTTTCTTTGCTATTCCTGATGACTTCATCAATAAATTGTATGAATCCTTGCCAAACCGCATGGATACTGTCCTTCAAGCTCATGGAAGTCATACAAGATATTTGGATCTCACAGAACCACTACTTAATTTGCTGACATATTTTTGGATTTGCAGTAAAGTTGTTCAATTTCTGTATAGGCGACAAAACTTTTGTCTTGCCAAAATTTTACCTGTCTGTCTTGATTAAATGATAAATCTTTTTTCAGTGAAACTAATTTATTTCAGTGCATTAAACATCATTTGGGAGGGCTTTAGCTTTTCATGTGAGCTATTTCTAACACCAATTGATTAATTAAAAGTCAGGTTAATAGCAGGAGTTTCTATAAAATAGAGAAGCGACAAGACTTTTGTCAGGGACTGTATATAAGTAAAAATTGCAATAAAGCAGGTTATACAGGTATTCAGAGACATTTCGCCATTATATAGAGGAATGGGGCCGGCTACAAGGACCCCAATGTCAATTGATACTCTATACAATATAAGTTATGCGAAATCAATATTTTTTTCTTTCTTTGTTTTCTTTATGTTTATCACTAGGGTTATTTTTTATTTGTATGATATATAATAAATGCTATGTTTGAGGGGTGGTAGTCTGTGACTGCTGATAATTATTTATACCACTTGTCATAATAATATACCCACAGACGGGTTTCTGTCTGAACTGTGGGTCCTGTTGATAAGCTTTCTCTAGGCTGATCTTGCCAATAGTAATATTGTTTACTTGATATGGCTGGCTTTCTAAGCACACAATTGGATAAGAACAAATGGTTGTTGGAAGCTAACGAAATCTTTTCTGAAAAGTAATTGTCTTTTCCAAATTCGTCTATACCGGCGATCAAAATAACATTTAGAGATCTATATAATATTCATAAAGAATACTTGAAGTCATGGTGGGAAATCCAGTCTTTAGACAACTATATTGAAAACTTCATCGTATTTTTATTCATCCAGCTAAGCGTATTTGTACTCCTGACCTCCTCAATAAATGGGAACTGGAAGCTACAGCCAGCTCCCTACATTTAATGAACCTTCTGTTAGAATAAGAGAATATTAACCTTACAGCAACTGAAAAACGTCTCAAACAAGTAACTGAAACAGCACTGAAGTTCAGGGATCACACTGAGTTCTCTAAAAGAGAGATAGAGTTACAAAATAATATTGACAGATTTAAGACATCATTAATTGAACGAAAACACAGGCAATTCATTAAAGACCTGACAGAATTCCGTAATAAGACAGCATATGAAAACTTAGCATCAAGCCAAAAAGGATCTGTCACAAACACTTCCCTGTCTGAAGCCGAAAGTTCAGACTTTGAAGCTAACCAACAACAACAATATAACCGCAGGGCTAATTGGAGAGGAAGAGGCCGAAATAGGGGCCGACATAGATATTCAGACCCCAGAACTCATGGGATAATCAACCCACCTCATCCTATCAACCCAGACAATGGACTCCCCAAAACTTTCAGCCAAAGGACACTGATAAATGCAGAAAGGGAACAAAGACATCTGGAGGCCACGGATGGATTATCCGCCTCCTCTTGTGCATTAACACAGCCCTCCTCCCAATCCAGTGACTTTTTTAGGCCAAATGCCAACAAACACATACACACTAAGGGGCAGACTCCAACCTATCAAAAAATCATAGGACAAACTGAGGATAAACTTATTTTGCGCTAAATCTGTCAGAGGTTGCTTTATCTAAAACTGAGGTGGCTGTTCTAGAAAAAGGACTGTCATATGTACCAACAACCCGTTTTAATATGTTTGAATGAGTCAACGACCTCCATCTTTTCGCGAGGAAACTTAGATGGAAATTTTGTTTTGCATCTATTGATCAGAAAGGATGTTCTGAGCTGGAACTAGAACCAGATGACCTGCAGGGGGTAGACACTTTAGTGCAACTACTAAATGAGAAGGATCAGCCTAAAGGACAAGGTCCCTTTACCACACTTAGGAAGAAAAGCATCAAAATGCCCCCAAAGACCCTAAGTGAGGCCAATATAGACTTATTTTTAAAATCAGTAACTAGAGATCTAGAGCATATTCATCCTACTAAGACTATAAATAACTATTCACAGTTAGAGATGGAGGCGCTGAAAGAACTTAGTAACAATAAGAACATTGTGATAAAGCCCTCAGATAAGGGGGGCAATGTCACTGTCTTGACACTTCACCAATATAGGGAAATGTGTTGTTCCCTCCTATTGGATACGAGCAACTTAAGATGGATCCCACTGAGATGTATTCAGCTGAATTTATTTAAATACTGCAGGTGGCTTTTGAACACAAACTCATTGATTGTGATGAGTTTGATTTCCTCAGACCCTCCTTTCCTAGAACAGCCACCTTGTACGCACTTCCAAAAATACATAAAGGCCTAAACCCACTGAAGGGATGGCCAATTGTGTGGGGAATTGACTACCTGACTGCGGGCACATACATCGACCAGGTACTCCGTCCCTTTGTGGTAGCGTTACCGTCGTACTTAATGGATACGACTGATCTCCTCCAGCGTTTAGAGGGGATCACCATTGAACCGGACATTTGGCTGGCTTCTATTGATGTAGAGGCCTTATATACATCAATTCCACACAATAAAGGTTTAGCAGCTGCAAAATACTTTCTGGACACAAGGTCCAAAGATCTCTGGGAACGTAATAACTTTGTGATTCAATTACTGAACTTCATCCTGACCTACAACTATTTTGTCTTTGAAGGCCACTTCTACCACCAGCTCAGGGGTAACGCGATGGGTAGCCCCTGTGCGCCCACTTACACTAATCTACTCCTGGGCTGGTGGGAGGACACCGTTGTCGTTGCTGATCCATTAGACCAAACATATTCTACTTTGGTCCAGATTTATTGACGACATTCTGCTCTTGTGGGCAGGTATAGAAGTGGACTTCAAATTGTTTATGAACAAACTAAACTCTAACCACATTATTTTTCCTCTGAGCTCCAACATGACTGTATAACCTTTCTGGACACTCAAATTGAACGAGGTGAGAATAACTCCATCAGGACGACCTTATATCGTAAAAATACCTCAACCAACAGTTTATTGAGATGGGATAGTTTCCACCCTAACCCACTAAAAAGAGGTACACCTAAGGGGCAGTTCCTAAGAATCCGCAGAAACTGATCTGAACAAGATGAATTTACAGTGGAGGCATCCAAACTATTCAACCTCTTTAAACAGAGAGGCTATCCTGACTCCTGTTTATATGAGGCGTGGAACAATGACAACTCGATTGATCGTCCCACCCTAATTCAATCTAAAAGGAAGAAAAAGTCACAAGGGACAATCAGGGTAATTGGCACATATGATACTGAATCCAAGCAAATACGTGACATACTCAGCCTCTATTGGTCATTATTGAAAACGGACCCTGATCTAGAGAAATTCCTTCCTGATAGTCCAGCTATCACCTTTAGACGTGGTCGGAGTGTCTGCAGAGTGTCACTCCCCCCTTGTTTTGGTTTGCATAACTAACATCTAGCCCTGTGAGGTACATAGTGGATCATACGATGCGGTTCTGTTTATGCTATTGTAGTAGTCACACTATTTATCTAACCTGATCCCACCTCTGATGACTGATGAGAGCGCTTGTATCAGGACCTTATGCTCCGGTCATGTGATTTATCATGTGACCGGAGCTCCACCTTGTGACCAGTCATGTGACTCATGACATACGTCGGTGGGACCTATAAAAGCACGTCCGCATTAGGTAAGGTGCGCTCTGCACCGCAGACGCAAGGAGACCCTCTGCCACGGTGACACAGGACCACTATATGCAGTGCCTCATCCACTTACAGGTATTTAAAATGGCAATTCTGCCCATGCACTGAAGCTGATATACAATTTGAATTGAGGTTCTCTATATATTGTGAGACAGTGACAGATCTCACTCAGTTTAGAGGCAAGGAAGGGGTGGATAGTGCGGTCCACACCCCTGTTCCACCACAGGTGAGACAAGCTGGAGGTAATCAGGCTGGCATAAGGCACCTCCCAGAGTGTCAGAAAGGGGGGAGTGTGTTACCTGTGGACAGAGGCCTGGAGGCTCTGTGTGGTTCAAGCCAGGAGGGCTGAGAGACCACTATTCCCCATGTGTGCTGAGACACTGGACTGGAGACAGTGGGCGTACTGTGCTCTATACAGCCAGGAGGCTGTGGGACATTGGCTGAGAAAGCCGCTTGTGTTCACAGGGTGTGAACTGTGACTTTAGGTGAGTCAGGTTATTATATGTTTAGTTAGAGCCCAGCCGGGCAGGTGTTTATTTTGTATCATTTATGTTTGGTTTGCTGAGGTGCCAAATAAAGTGATGTTTGGACCTGAAACTTGGTGTCTGGCGACGATACTTGTGTGAATCACCCCCGAAGAAGAGCTAACCCCCCACAATTGGTGTCGGATGCGGGCAGGCATCCCTGCTGATAAGTAAAAGTGCTGGAAGCCTGCTAGTTTGCAGGAGTAGAGACTGCTGGTGTTAATCTGGTCATTCTAGACTCCCGCCAGCAAGTGTCTCGGGTCCTGCCTGAAATTCTGGACTTTGTAACAAGGGGGCCAGAGTCAAAAACTACGGTGTCACTGACCTTTGTGACGGACCATGGCTCTGTGCAATGGGAGCTGTTAAAATGTGAGACACTGGAAGTGGAATTTGTGCTGGGCAAGGACTTTCCATTGTTTGGGCAGTTGTGGAGCGGAGTTCCTGATAAAAAGCAAAGATATGCCATTGCCAAGGGCAGCCTTCGGGAAGACAAAGAGGTGGAGAGCGGTGCAGTTCTCAGGAGTACATATCTTCTCTGCGACTGTGCACAAGATTCTAAAGGGTGCGGATGGAATGACCGTCCAGGAAAAGTCTGGATTCAAGGCCAGGGCGTTTCCAGTAGCAACGGTTGCATCACGGAGTCTGCAGGTGATCGTGGTACCAGGAACCAGGGGCAGTCTTCCAAAGTCCGGAAGAAGGATGATGATCTCGGTAGAGATGTCCCTGGAATGTCCTCGGCTCCCAAGACTGCCAAACCGTGGCATCAGGGGGTAAGAACATTTTTGTTGATTGTGTGGCAGACCCCATTACAGTGAGTTGGCGGCAGTTGCTACCTGCTGGGCCGGTATGGGGTAAGACACCCAGTCGAGAAACTGTCACATATTTTTGTAGCAATGTGAAAAAAGCAGTGTCTGAACAGGCGGATAAGCCTGTTGGGATTGCTCCCTCGCAGAAATCTACAGAGGAGAAGGTTTCTGGGTTACCTCAGTTGCCCATGACCAAAGCTAGTTTTGGGATGACAAGGATCCGAGATCCCATGCTAGCCCGGGTAAGAGGTAGCACAATATTGAAACCTGAGACTGGTAAAATATTAAAGGTGCTGGATAGTCGTGCGGATAAGGACGATCCGATGATTTTCACTGAGCGTGAGACTCCAATGAGAACAGGGACTTATGAATTTGATGTTACAGATACGCTCATGCATGAGGGAGTATTGGGCCGTGATATCGGTTTGTTGCTGTAGGGTAAGGTAGACACTTCTGCAGATAGTGACGAAACTCCTGCAGAACCTGTACCTGTCCCTTTAAGTGAGGATCTAAGGGAGCTGCACTTTTACCTGCATGGGGAAAGAATATTAACCATTGGAAACAATGGTGCTGGTCAAGTGCAAAGTGATGGTGACAAAAGTGCGGAAATGCATAAGGAAAATGTGATGTCATATGAAATATGTGGTGACAGTGATATATCTTTTCCATTGCAGGTTGTGGTCAGGGGAGAAGCGCCCCCTGGTGGTAAAAATGTAAATGATGATGAAACTTTATTTTCTGCATCTGCTATGTTTCATGAAGCGCGATATGACTTAATCAAAAGGTTTGAAGACATGCCTATAAGTAGTGTGGAGCAAAGCCCAGCTCCAGCTCAGTGTTTGAAGGTGCAGGAAAATAGGATGGGGTTAGAGGGTGTACCGCACGGACCAGAGGGGGAAATGCAGTCTCCACAATGTTGGTTGGTTACTAAGGAAGTGTCCCAGGTGGGGATTAGCTCATCGGTGCCCCTAGAGGTCAGAATTAATAATGACACGAGCGGTATAGGTGCCGTATGTGCTGTGACCGATAGCAACCCAGAGAATGAAGCTACCATGTCAAGGTCCTGCGAAACAAAGGTGGTTACTAGTAGCGACCAGACAGTTATATCTGACGAGATGAGAATTAAGTCGGGTGACATCAGCCTAGGGTCTGAAGCCCATATCCAGACAGTTGTAGGTGACCTGACACGACAGTACAGCTGCAAAAAGGAGGATGATCTCTCTCTTTCCTCACGCTCCCTAGAAACGTTAGAGACGGGACTAGCTGTCTTCACAGAGCAACTGAAGAAGGTTTCAGAAAGGGCAAAGAAGGAGAGCCAGAAAGAGAATGGTGATACTCCTACATCTGCTGCAGCAGAGCCGAGCAAGGAGCAGCTGGAACCGGAGGCCAAAAAGCGGGGCACTTCCCACAAGCTTGTGCAAAAAGCTGAAAAGAAACTGCTGAAAAACATGGAGTTGGTGGTTCAGCGCCTGGGGAAACAGGAGAAGTGTGACTGGCTCCTAGCTAAAGAGAAATACATCTCGGCTCGATATGGTGGAAAAACGTGACCAAACAGAGACTGATGCTTGGGAAAAGGAGAACCAGGCCCTCTCCTTGGCTAGAGCCCGGGAAGAAGTGCTTAAGGAGCATGCTGAATTGGAGAGGCTGAACAAGCAACTCAGAGCAGAGACAGAAAATATCATGAGCTTAAAAGATGAGTTGGAGAAATCTAAGTGTGCTCTTGAGCAGCAGGTGGAAGGTGAGAAACCTGAAGAGGAGAGTTCTCTGGAAGACGTCAAGAAGCCAGAGCCTATTAAAAATGGGACTGGAGAGGGTGGCACTGTGGTGCTGTCTGTGGCAGAGAAGATGGAAGATGCTTCTGCTAAACCAGTTGATGGGGCTGATGTGGATGCCGAAGACCACAGACCAGTGGTAGCGTGTAACCTAGGCCTGGAAGACGTCCCCTCTGCATACAAGGCCTTCCAAATAGCCAGCAGGCTGCTGGGGAAGAAGTACGAGGAGGTGAACGATCGATCAGTTTTCGGATCCGGGCTATTATGATGGGCTGTATCTCCTGACTCCTCCACAAAAGGAGAACAGTGTCCTGGGTAAGCCTCTGGAGAAAATGACAGAAGACGAGGAGTCTGCTGAGGACCCTGGTGCCTCCTGCCTCGATGAGAAAGAGGGGGAGGGGTTAACAGGGCAAGTGTATGGTGCCATGTCCGAGAAGGATGAGAAGGCAGTCAAAGAGACTGGAGACTTCGAGAAGACAAAGGCTGAAAAAGTTAAGGCCGATGTATTGGTTGACGTGAAGTCCCCAGGTGCTACAGAGACCAAAGTTAAGCCAAAGGGAGCCGCGGCCGAAGTGGAAAAAGCCACTAAAGAAGCAGAGGTCTCTGAAACTGCCACCGTAGCTGGCGTAACTACTGCTGGAAAGAAGGGAAAAGTGACCCAGATGCACGTAAAAGAAGCGAGCTGGGGCAAGCATGCTCTGCTGAAGGAGCCCTTCAAAGCAAAGGAGAAAGTGTCGGGACATGACCATGACTGGGAACAGTTCAGTCAAGAGCTGCAGCAGTCCAAGAAAGGACGTGAGGCGCATGTACAGGAGCCAGAGGATCTAAAAAGAGAGAGAGATCAAAATATACAACAGCGCATCATTATCACTCGGGAAAGAGTAGAAAAAGATTATCTGGCCATGAGATGGGTACATAAGGCCGTTAGGCTGTTTCTGTTAGGCAAGATGTTGGTTTTGGTGATAAACCAAGCTCTGCTGGCGTGGGTCTGGCAGAACAAAGGGAAGGTATGTGTCACCGAGGTTCCTGGCCTCGGTGAAATAAGAACCGGTAATTTTCTGTGTCAGTGGCAGCTAGTGCTTGCTGACACTGTGTTACTTAGTGTGGCTGTAAAGCCAATCTGGGCCGGTTCTTATTGGGAGCAGCCAAAGAGCAGGGTGGGTGGCTGTTCCCCACGTCCAGGCCAGGTGGATGCCCTCTCACCAGCCTCCCGTGGTTATGCAGGTGTTCACCCTCACGGGCTTGAACAAAGGGGGGGGGATATGTGAGACAGTGACAGGTCTCACTCAGGTTAGAGGCAAGGAAGGGGTGGATAGTGCGGTCCACACCCCTGTTCCACCACAGGTGAGACAAGCTGGAGGTAATCAGGCTGGCATAAGGCACCTCCCAGAGTGTCAGAAAGGGGGGAGTGTGTTACCTGTGGACAGAGGCCTGGAGGCTCTGTGTGGTCCAAGCCAGGAGGGCTGAGAGACCACTATTCCCCATGTGTGCTGAGACACTGGACTGGAGACAGTGGGCGTACTGTGCTCTATACAGCCAGGAGGCTGTGGGACATTGGCTGAGAAAGCCGCTTGTGTTCACAGGGTGTGAACTGTGACTTTAGGCGAGTCAGGTTATTATATGTTTAGTTAGAGCCCAGCCAGGCAGGTGTTTATTTTGTATAATTTATGTTTGGTTTGCTGAGGTGCCAAATAAAGTGATGTTTGACCTGAAACTTGGTGTCTGGCGACGATGCTTGTGTGAATCACCCCCGGAGAAGAGCTAAACCCCCACAATATTTATATCTCTATAGGGAACTGTGTTACACATCTATGATTGTGTATTTTTACACTGGACTCCTGCAGCAAAGTGTTATCTGTGCTTTGCTGCTTTGCAAGTTAACTCCACCAACTCTCCCGTATAACACTGTATACAGAGCCTAATTCATGTATAGGTAACCTAATTGATTACCATCACTATATGCTCTGAGGTGTTATCAAACAATGGCTGATGGTGTTTTGTACATTACAAGTGACTGTGATTTTCGTCTACTGCTGTCCATCTCATGATTGATATATCAGGGGGCGTGGCTCCTGGACAACAGTATCTTCCGATCTTTACCTAGTGGGCACGCAAGTAGCCGATTGGTTTATTTTCATTTTGAATAGCTCCCCGTCATTGGTAGAATATACCATATTAGTGAGCTGTTATTCACATCTGCTATATTTACTCTTTTGAGACTTCCCATTTCCAGTTTTGTTCTATAAACTGGAAATATCCTACTGGTTTACTTTAAGTGTTTTCAGATCTAAGTCTTGACCTGATCCTGATGAGCCCAACTATGTATGGGTGAAACGCGTTGGGATGATGATGTGATAAACTAACACAGCATGTTTTTGCTATAATATCAATTTTACAGTTATCTATAATCAGATCGGTTTACGGTAGTGATATACAGTCGTGGCCAAAAGTTTTGAGAATTACATAAATATTGGAAAAGTTGCTGCTTAAGTTTTTATAATAGCAATTTGCATATACTCCAGAATGTTATGAAGAGTGATCAGATGAATTGCATAATCCTTCTTTGCCATGAAAATTAACATAATCCCAAAAAAACCTTTCCACTGCATTTCATTGCTGTCATTAAAGGACCTGCTGAGATCATTTCAGTAATCGTCTTGTTAACTCAGGTGAGAATGTTGACGAGCACAAGGCTGGAGATCATTATGTCAGGCTGATTGGGTTAAAATGGCAGACTTGACATGTTAAAAGGAGGGTGATGCTTGAAATCATTGTTCTTCCATTGTTAACCATGGTGATCTGCAAAGAAACGCGTGCAGCCATCATTGCGTTGCATAAAAATGGTATCACAGGCAAGGATATTGTGGCTACTAAGATTGCACCTCAAATCAACAATTTATAGGATCATCAAGAACTTCAAGGAAAGAGGTTCAATTCTTGTTAAGAAGGCTTCAGGGCATCCAAAAAAGTCTAGCAAGCGCCAGGATCGTCTCCTAAAGAGGATTCAGCTGTGGGATCGGAGTGCCACCAGTGCAGAGCTTGCTCAGGAATGGCAGCAGGCAGGTGTGAGCGCATCTGCACGCACAGTGAGGCGAAGACTTTTGGAAGATGGCCTGGTGTCAAGAAGGGCAGCAAAGAAGCCACTTCTCTCCAAAAAAAACATCAGGGACAGATTGATCTGCTGCAGAAAGTATGGTGAATGGACTGCTGAGAACTGGGGCAAAGTCATATTCTCTGATGAAGCCTCTTTCCGATTGTTTGGGGCATCTGGAAAAAGGCTTGTCCGGAGAAGAAAAGGTGAGCGCTACCATCAGTCCTGTGTCATGCCAACAGTAAAGCATCCTGAGACCATTCATGTGTGGGGTTGCTTCTCATCCAAGGGAGTGGGCTCACTCACAATTTTGCCCAAAAACACAGCCATGAATAAAGAATGGTACCAAAACACCCTCCAACAGCAACTTCTTCCAACAATCCAATAACAGCTTGGTGACGAACAATGCATTTTCCAGCACGATGGAGCATCATGCCATAAGGCAAAAGTGATAACCAAGTGGCTCGGGGACCAAAACGTTGACATTTTGGGTCCTTGGCCTGGAAACTCCCCAGATCTTAATCCCATTGAGAACTTGTGGTCAATCCTCAAGAGGCGGGTGGACAAACAAAAACCCACTAATTCTGACAAACTCCAAGAAGTGATTATGAAAAAATGGGTTGCTATCAGTCAGGAATTGGCCTAGAAGTTGATTGAGAGCATGCCCAGTCGAATTGCAGAGGTCCTGAAAAAGAAGGGCCAACACTGCAAATACTGACTCTTTGCATAAATGTCATGTAATTGTCGATAAAAGCATTTGAAATGTATAAAGTGTGTGTAATTATATTTCACTACATCACAGAAACAACTGAAACAAAGATCTAAAAGCAATTTAGCAGCAAACTTTGTGAAAACTAATATTTGTGTCATTCTCAAAACTTTTGGCCACGACTGTACAAACTTTGACTCTTATTTATTTCATCAATTTATTATTTTCTGTGTATATATATACACTGCTCAAAACACTTAAACAACACAATGTAACTCCAAGTCAATCACACTTCTGTGAAATCAAACTGTCCACTTAGGAAGCAACACTGAGTGACAATCAATTCCACATGCTGTTGTGCAAATGGGATAGACAACAGGTGGAAATTATAGGCAATTAGCAAGACACCCCCAATAAAGGAGTGGTTCTGCAGGTGGTGACCACAGACTACTTTTCAGTTCCTATGCTTCCTGGCTGATGTTTTGGTCACTTTTGAATGCTGGCGGTGCTTTCACTCTAGTGGTAGCATGAGACGGAGTCTACAACCCACACAAGTGGCTCAGGTAGTGCAGCTTATCCAGGATGGCACATCAATGCGAGCTGTGGCAAGAAGGTTTGCTGTGTCTGTCAGCGTAGTGTCCAGAGCATGGAGGCGCTACCAGGAGACAGGCCAATAGGAGGGCAACAACCCAGCAGCAGGACCGCTACCTCTGCCTTTGTGCAAGGAGGAACAGGAGGAGCACTGGCAGAGCCCTGCAAAATGACCTCCAGCAGGCCACAAATGTGCATGTGTCTGCTCAAACGGTCAGAAACAGACTCCATGAGGGTGATATGAGGGCCCGATGTCCACAGGTGGGGGTTGTGCTTACAGCCCAACACCGTGCAGGACGTTTGGCATTTGCCAGAGAACACCAAGATTGGCAAACTGGCGCCCTGTGCTCTTCACAGATAAAAGCAGGTTCACACTGAGCACATGTGACAGACGTGACAGAGTCTGGAGACGCCGTGGAGAACGTTCTGCTGCCTGCAACATCCTCCAGCATGACCGGTTTGGCATTGGGTCAGTAATGGTGTGGGATGGCATTTCTTTGGACGGCCGCGCAGCCCTCCATGTGCTCGCCAGAGGTCGCCTGACTGCCATTAGGTACCGAGATGAGATCCTCAGACCCCTTGTGAGACCATATGCTGGTGCGGTTGGCCCTGGGTTCCTCCTAATGCAAGACAATGCTAGACCTCATGTGGCTGGAGTGTGTCAGCAGTTCCTGCAAGACGAAGGCATTGATGCTATGGACTGGCCCGCCCGTTCCCCAGACCTGAATCCAATTGAGCACATCTGGGACATCATGTCTCGCTCTATCCACCAAAGTCACGTTGCACCACAGACTGTCCAGGAGTTGGCAGATGCTTTAGTCCAGGTCTGGGAGGAGATCCCTCAGGAGACCACCTCATCAGGAGCATGCACAGGCATTGTAGGGAGGTCATACAGGCACGTGGAGGCCACACACACTACTGAGCCTCATTTTGACTTGTTTTAAGGACATTATATCAAAGTTGGATCAGCCTGTAGTGTGTTTTTCCACTTTAATTTTGAGTGTGACTCCAAATCCAGACCTCCATGGGTTGAAAAATTTGATTTCCATTTTTTTTTATTTTTGTGTGATTTTGTTGTCAGCACATTCAACTATGTAAAGAACAAAGTATTTCAGAAGAATATTTAATTAACTCAGATCTAGGATGTGTTATTTTTGTGTTCCCTTTATTTTTTTGAGCAGTGTATATTTTTTTGAGAGTATATTGAGCTACTAATCGTGGTAGTGCCATTTTTTCAGTTAGCATATACTAAGCTGTTAGCTTTTCCCATATTCAGGGCCATCCTAGGGCGCTCAGGATGTTCTTGATACGGGATCGCCCCTATCGGCTTGGCGATTCTGTTCTTAGGCAGGGCATTATAGAGTTAAGGCCAGTTTGAGGGTCAGAGCCCATAGGATATTATATTTGGCCCGCACCTGCCTATCCGTCTCCCTAAGTGCAGAGGATTGACTCATTTAAATCAATACTTTTTTCTTTCATTGTTTTCTTTATGTTATCACTAGGGTTATTTTTTTTTTTTTATTATTTATTTTAATGATATATAATAAAGGCTATGTTTTCGGAGTGGTAGTGTGTGACTGCTCATAAACAAGCCATGACAGCTATGATGGGTCTGTTGTTTAAACAAATTCCCCAAAATCCTGGCATTTCTGCTGACGTTCCAGCATTTTTGACAGCAAAAATAGCCCTTTAGAATATGCTATTCTTGTCAAATATACCAGAAACCTTGATGGAAACGGAAAAACACTGTGAACAGAGCCTTTCCAGAACTGTAGAATTTAGTGTACAGCCACCTTCACCTGACTGCATCATATTGGAGCAATTTCAACAGGTTAGGGAAAAGCTGTAAATGTAATACGCTAATAAAAGTATTTTAAATAAATTATTTGCAAATTTCATCATGTTTAATTAAAAAGGCAACAACAAAGGTAAAACAACTAAAGGAATAGAAAAATGCTTGTAAATTTATGGTCATAAATATTTTGTAATGCTAATATACAAAATAAAATAAATTCACCTACTAAAACAATAAGCATGGAATGGAATTTAATGAAACATAATCTTTAATGGCTTTTGATCTAAAAACATATGAAGATCATTATGAATACATTACAGGCTTTTCAATGTAAAAGATAAAAATTTAAGTTCAAAAGACGCATTTCCTATAATGAGGCTTGCTATAGAAGCTGGTAATACTAATATTGATCTTGTTTAGTATAATATATTAGGTACATCTAAATAATAACAATAATAGGGAATTACCTATTTTCCTTCCATTTCTATTTTATAATCACTGCCAACCTGCCAAGAAATATAAAACCTAAATTGAGTCTTAGTATTAACCTTAATATTGATGGTAACACACAAAAGGCAATTTACATAACAGAGCGAGCTATTAGATTATCCTTATGTAGTATTGATCCTCTTTTCCATTACACACTTCCATTTGTTTGAAATATTGTAATTTCCATTACTTATCCCTACACCTCTTCAAACGTACTAATGTAGAAGTCTGAAATAATTTTAATATACCCCTGTGAAAATCAATACTGAGAAATACTGGAGCCTTCAGAGTAATATGTTTAAGAAATTATGATGTTTTAATACTGGTAGAGAGGCAAAGTTCACAATTGATGCACAAGATATATGGTGGCACCTAAGTAAAGCATCCTGCTGTTATGGTTTGCTGTCCCAGATATCTGGAGAGGATGAGGCAGGTTGAGATGTCCTGCTCGGTATCTGAAGAGAATAGGACAGGTCAGGTGTCATGTTAGCGATCTGTATCTCCAGTGAGCCCAGGAGGGCTAACTGTTGCGCCGCAATCCAGGCGTATTTCAGCTTAATAAATGACCCTCATAGTTTGTGAGGCTGAAAATAGACATCAGCCCATCCAGTTTAGCCTGTTATCCTGCAAGTTGATCCAGAGGAAGGCAAAAAAACAAACAACTGTGAGGTAGAAACCAATTTGACTCATTTTAGGGGAAAATAATTCGTTCCCGACTCCAATCAGGCAATCAGAATATCTCCCTGGATCAATGACCCCTCTCTAGTAGCTATAGCCTGTAATATTATTACACTTCAGAAATACATCCAGGCCCCTCTTGAACTCTTTTAGTGAACTCACCATCACCACCTCCTCAGGCAGAGAGCTCCATAATCTCACTGCTCTTACCGTAAAGAATCCTCTTCTATGTTTGTGTACAAACCTTCTTTCCTGCAGACGCAGAGGATGTCCCCTCATTTCAGTCCTGGGGATAGATAGATCATGGGAGAGATCTCTGTACTGACCCTTGATATATTTATACGTAGTTATTAGATCTCCCTTTTAGTCCTCTTTTTTCTAAAGTGTATGTTCTGTCTTCATACACATTCACACAGTGTGCAGTGTGACATTCAGCATAAACCATTCCTGTCTTTCAAATAAGAGAACTGTTCTTTGTAGTCTAACTTGTTTATTGATAAAACAGGAGTATTTGATTGATTAATTGTGGTAAAACTATAAGAATACAAATAACATGAATAAGTATATAGCATAGCATGAACTGTAACATTTGCATAACACTGAAGCACATGGTAAAATGGCTGCCTAACATAGATTGCATGTCTAACATCTAACAGTATAACAACTTCCCTGAGACAATGATAACTAGCTGAACAGCTCTGCATAACTGTTATGTGTGTCAAATATTTTGACTTTGTTTTTAAAAAAATGATGGTGGTCAAAAAGTTGTGTTTTGGTTAGCAATTCACAATAATATTTACAAGAAATGCCAGCATTGTTTTGCTTGGTAAATAGCTACTTCAATTTTGTGATATTTTGACATTTTATGTCAAATTTGCAGCAAACTGTCTTCTTTCAAGAAGTGCCTTCTTCTCATTATTTCTGTCCTTACTTCTGCTCTAAGGTTAAGAAAAAAAAAAATATATATATATATACTATAAAATCTGTAAAAAAAAATTATGCCATTCGTAAAAGTTTTTAAACTAGCAATACTCATTTGCAGCAGAGTGTCTTTTTAATAATTTTTACTAATGTCATACTTTATCAATTTTTATCATAGTATCATACAAATAGTAAAATTTTCTTGTCTTTCTTTTTCCAGGCACGAATAGTTTCTTCCACTTGCACAATCTGAAAATTCGGAACCATGGCTAGTAAAAGGAAGACAAGACTGGCAACTTTCACTCACATGAGTAACTTCATTGGAACTGGTGGAGAAATGCTGCCTTCTGAACTCCCAACTCTGTGTGATGTTCTAAGATATGGCCTTCTGCTAAGAGAGCAGAATGGAGAGAATGTCAGAAATTACCCAGCAGCCACTCTTGCAAAGGATGATTATCCAAAAGTGCTTGAAAAGTGGGAGCTAGCAAACAGTTATTTTGTGGTGACGATTTTAAATTCGAGAGTCACAGTACTGAAGAAGATAGAAGAAAACTGGGAAAAGGCCAAAAACATATCACTTGGCAGAGGCAAACTGGAAGTGAAAGAGGCTTTCATAGCAACGTTAGACAAGCTCTTTGACATCCTCAATTGCAAGTGTGAGATTAAGCTATGTTCAGAATTTGAGGGTCCATGTCCAGGTGGTGCTGACTGTAAACATAAAGTGCACATCTCCTGCTCTTGTTTTAAGGACATAAAGATCCCTGTCAAAGAACTAGTGTTTATTATTGGTCAAAGACAGAAGGTTGGATTTGTTGGACAGCATCAAATTGGATTACCAGATCTACCTGAGCACAGAAGACAAATTAAAAATTAAAAAGCAGAAGAGGCAAGAAGATGAAGTAAGAAGAATTTATGATTATAACCTGCTGAAGTTATTGCTAACCATCTTGTGGATTTTTTAAAGAAAAACAGCATTGATAAAAGTTTGCAGGCTATCGGTGGTGACTCAACGCATGTTAACACTGGTTGTGAAGGAGGAGTCATGCATTGAGTTGAGGTAAAGCTGAATCGTAAACTCATCTGGTTGGTTTGTGCTCTTCATACTAATGAGCTACCTTTGCGGCACTTGATCAAACAGTTGAATGGAAAAACTTTGTCTAACAACAAGTGGAGTGGTAAAATTGGCAACATGCTTGATAGTGCAACTGAACTTGAAATCAATCCATTTGTAGGAATATCCTTTCCAGAGCCATTGCTTCCATTGAGTGACACTGTTGTCAAAGATCTCTCTACAGATCAGGCTTATGGTTACAGGATAACTCAGGCCATACGGACAGGTGTACTTCCAACTGATCTGGCATTATTAGAAATTGGTCCTGTAAGCCACTCTCGGTGGTTAACAAC